>NW_010426614.1:21393-22244 GCF_000710305.1 Buceros rhinoceros silvestris | reverse complement strand
GTAGCTTAGTTTCCCCCAAGATGCAGACAGTTTACGAAACTGTTTAGACACCAACCCCCCCTCCCTTGTCAGTAGACACTGCTCTAATCTAAAAAGTCTGTGAACCCTCATAGTCCAAAATGAGCAAACATCTAAAAACCTATTTTAAAAATAGGTAACAACTGGTTTAAAAACAAAAATGCATCGGGGTGAGGTAGTAGTCACAGTGCATCCAGAAATACCATCTCTAAGGGCTGACGGGAAGTATTCGGAGCACCCTTTGAGGCCAGGTGCTTGCTGTGGGCAGCTATTGCAAGGTACCGGAGTGCAACCTGACCAGTAGGCATGACACCACGCTCCCAGCTAGAGCTAAACCACTGGAAGAGAGCAGCTGCAATGGGTATGTAACAGCTACTGCAGTAACGAGAGACAGTAGATGCTTGTTCCTGCGCTTCAGTGAGTACATACATGGGGAGACAGACTGTAGGTTTAAGGGCAGTACCCACTTAAATCTGCTTTGCGTGAACTTGTCCCTCTCTCCCTATTGGTTCAGTCTCTACAAACTTTGACTGCATCTTCAGACAAAGAAATGAGACTGTGCAAAATCCCACCCAACTTAATTCTTCTTTACGCTCAACACTCACCTGACCTGCCAGTGAACCAGACAGGTATGGCCCTAGCAGCAGAATTCCTGTCTGTCTTACTAAGGATTGAGCAAAAAGTTCCTAAACCCAGGAGCTGCACTCGGAGCTCAACACCGACCACCATTTTTCTATTCCTGCCTTTGACTGGCAGCATACAGCTGCCTGCACAACGCTCAGAGGGAACAGGGACCTGCTGCCGGCTGCCTTTTGTGTCTTCAATTCATATTT
>NW_010426614.1:19458-21233 GCF_000710305.1 Buceros rhinoceros silvestris | reverse complement strand
TTCCTGCTGGTTAAAAGCTGCCAACTAAGCATCCATATGCTGATCTTCTCAGAGCTCTAACTCAGCAGGCCACAAGAGTTTTAAAAGCACTTCACTCTCCCATGATCACTGAGTGTTTAACCAGTTCAGTTCAGTCAGGAATCACTTAAGTTTCTTACCCTGCCTAGCACCTCTCAAATGATAATTTCACAAAGTTCATCAGACCAAGTTCTAGATGAGGCAAAGCCAGCTAAAGGAGTAGAAAACACTTGTTTTTCAGGTAAGCAATGATTACTGTTTAATGCTCAGATTCCTACAGTGTATCTTTATTCTGCAATGGGAGAACCTTTAAAAAAATAACCAAACCAAACGACCAAGACATTGCAGGAAGGGGTGCCTCGTTGAAAAGAATGCCTCCTCTGGGACCAGGAATGGGAAAAGGCAACTAATTACATTCAAAATCTACAGCAACTCCCATGCGTTCCCTTTCCAAAGAGGCTTACTTTTTGCTTCTTAATATACTAGCATGGCAAAAAAATGAAGTGCAATAGCTAATTCTAGACAGAAGGTCTAAGAATGAAAACATGACAACCCTGGTGCAATCCAAGAAATTCAGTTGAGCTGGTGGAAGAATTTTATCTAAGTATCAAGTGCATTTTTTTTTTTTTGCTGTTCACACTTTAGTTATTGCTCAATAACTATCAAAAAGAACAGAGGAATACTTTCAGTTTAGTTTTATTATATTATAACAGATCTGCAACTACAGCTTATTTCAGCCAAAACATTTTTGTATTCCAAACTCTTAAAAAATATCTACATTAATCATATCTTTCTATTCTTAAAAATAAAAAACATCTACCTAGCATACCAGTGCTGCTACAGCACTTTAAAGGGTGCATTACTTATGTAAATTCTACGGTAACTGTAATTACTCTTGCAGTCATTGTTCTTCCTTTTCCTCTTGTCTGCTGCTTTGGCTTCAGGTTTCAAAAAGTTTGTTAAAAGCTGTTCCAACTTCTGAAACCATGTCAGAGGCAGTCATTGAACGTCCAAATTTCTGAAAGGCTTGATGGTTAGACTGCCTTGTCAGCGAGCAAGCTCCAAACGCAGCCACCAGAAAGGGATTTTGACTGGAAGGAAAAAAACAAACGGTGTTACCAACAATCTGACCAGACTTGTGTAATTCCTAAGGTGGCAGACATCATCTCTGCACCCATGAATGTTTGTCAGCATTGTCAGGAAGGTCTCTTATGCAAACAGTGTCTTCCTCAGACTTGCACTGCAGAGCACCTTTGGCTGAGTATTTTAACAAATACTTCCCTTCCCATGGCACAGCACGTGACTGAGTGAGAAGCACCACCAGGGTCAAAGGATACAGAAGGAAAACATGCATTAAAGTGGGTGATAAGGTCTAGTTTTACCAATATGGAAAGTCATCCTTTCCTTCAGAGGAAGACTGCAGTCTCACCTGGCAGCCTTTTAACTCCCTTCCCTCCCTCCCCACTTGCTGGGTAACTCAGTGTAGTTTAGTATTGCAGGGGACGGAGGGAAGGAATGGGGGTATGTGGAGAAGAGATTAATTTTAACAGAGCCATAGTCACTGCCCCGGGGCCTTCATTAGATCAGCATAAAAGGGGTGCAGTGACAGCTGTAGACCTCAGCAGACACTAAAGCACACTCGTAACACCTCCTGTATGGTTACGAGTGTACCCAGCACCAGTCCTTGTGTGCTGAACCTCCCCCCTCTCCAGAGCACTTCTCACAGGCTGGGCCCTGGGAGCCACTGCCGTTGCCCT
>NW_010426614.1:17252-19396 GCF_000710305.1 Buceros rhinoceros silvestris | reverse complement strand
GCGCGGGCTGGGCTTTGGTAGCCACTTCTGTTGCCTTACACAGGCAGCTGTGGCCCAGCCATGGCTCAGCTCCATGAGGGCTGGCTGCAGAATTACTCCACAGTTGTTCTCCTTTGCTCTGGTGCTGTAAGTCACTAAGGACCTACTGATTCCTGTGCCAAGCAAGAGCTTTGTGAAGGATCTCGATATAAAACACAGGCACAGCAGAACGTGAGTTTACAATGAGGTGTTAACTGGGGCAGCTTTGAGCACCTTTTCCTTGAAAACAGTAACTTCATACACTCATCAATGTGCAGGAGTGAGTATTTAAGCCATCCTGAGGGTGAGTCCTGGAAGCCCAAACACCGCTCTCAAACAAGCTTCTGTGCACAGGCTTCTGGGCTCACAACAGCTGAAGCACCTGATTCAAAGGTTACCGCACGACCAGTTTTGATACGCGCCATACTCCAAAGACAGCACCTGTCTACTTAACTAGGAGACTCCTACCTACTGTACCAACTGCACCTCTGAAAGCCAGCGCAATCTTAAACGTCTCAAAATCCTGCTCTGCACAGACCTGTTCTGAAACAGAGCCAGGCACAAGGTGTGGAAGGGCTGGCTGGACTGCCTGCAGTGCAGCCCACAAGTTAATGCCCTGACAGAACAGCTCCTCCTTTCCTGAATCACAGGAGATAAGCAGGATTGGTACAGCAGGTGTCTGAGAAAGGTCACCTTAACGCCACCACAGGGGACACAATGTATTGCTGATGCCAATTATACGCTCCCATTTTGCTTCATCTATAAAATAAAGGAGTTTCTGAGCAAGCTGTTTGGAAAAGCCACAGGAGCCCAAGTCAGGAGAGCCTGGAGAACACGTGCTGTGTTTGCTAATCCCTCCAACAATTCACTACTGATCTGTTGTACACCGTGCAAAAATGAAGTCACCCTTTTTAATGAAGTAAGCCAAAATACCACCTTTAGTGGCAGCTGCAACTTCAGATGGACAAACAATCTTGTTTCATTTTGCATGTGTTACATTTCAGAATTATAAAGCCTGACCAACTCATCCCTCATTCCTCCTGGGGGATCTAGAGCAGTGCTGTCACAGTTAACATAAGCACAAACGAGTTAACTCCCTCTAACTGCGTGCATCTGCATGTAACATCCAAAAGACTACAAGAGGGTCCACTCCTCAAGCTTCAGCAGCTCATCACTTATTGGGAGGAGGGACTGTGACTATCCAACTGCTTGTGTCAGGGTTCCTTTCAACTTTAAAGCAGCAACTTTCACAGAAGGACTACATGACTACATGGACCAACTAGTTGAACAGGAATTGACATGATGTAACTAAGGAGCCCACAGCCAGCTGCAGATGCACAGCTGCTTTCTGTATGAGCTAACTAACTGGACTGCCAGTTGGCCGTAAAATGGTTACCCTCTTGGAAACCATACTTGCAAGTTTCAACTTACCTGCCCCACTGAGTTACTTAAGTACAATGCAAGAGGATTCACCGACTTACAAACACAAAGCTACATGACACGTTCTCTGAATCGCAGAGATGTTACTGCCAGTGACCACCAGTTATTCGTTCTTCATACCTTCTGCCTATGTTCAGTTGTTTCAAAACTATCCCATACACGTCCCATACAGATATGTCCTTGGGAACTGATCCAGGTTCACACTCTTCTTCTGCCTCAAACTTGGGAGATGTTAAGAGTACTGAAGAGTTTGTCTTACTAAAATTATTACTGTGATGTAGGCTGCTCTAGAACACCCTTACATTTTTTTTTAGAAGTACATGGATATCTTAGTCAAAATGACTCAAATTTCATATGGAAATTAGCAAGTCTACACCTGCTACACTCTAGGAGAACACAGACTTACAAAAATTAAGAATCTATTAATTAGTATTCATACCCATTTGTTTTTTCTGCTCCAGCAAGAAATGCCCAGTGCGCTAAGACTCCAAGAGAACCAGAAAGGAGGTCTCCCTGTCCACCGCATCTTCGGCTGCTTCCTTCGTGACTGCACACAAGTACTATGAACACACAAACCAAAAACAAAGTCATGTGCATTTTTCTTCTATTTACAGTGTTACCGCTGTAGCTGTGAGGGTTAACCTCTGAGATACACAGCAATTAACAGGTGAGAGATTAATCACAGG
>NW_010426614.1:6053-17155 GCF_000710305.1 Buceros rhinoceros silvestris | reverse complement strand
CCTGCTGAAATACGCTGTTCTTAAAAAAAAAACCGTATTATTGCATTAACATTTAAAAAATACTTTACTCATTACTTTCAATCCTTTACAAATAACCTTGCACAATGTATACAGTTCCTCCACTTCACGCAGCCTGCACAGAAGATTCAGTCACTCATGAGTTTAGTGATTCACGTGAACTGATGCTGCCATGATGAGCAGCCATCCCAAATCCACAAAGCCATTGCACAAACTCAACTCTCCAGTCTCTGACTTTCACAGTTTTCACATGTAAATCCAGGTGTTTGGAAAAGACAAAAGGTAAAATATAACTAAAATCTCAGTTCTTTTCCACAGCCACCAGAAAGGTACTTTACTGAAAATGGCCTTTTCCTTGGCTTAGTGAAAACCATCTGCAACGAGAGATCTCTTTTTCTGCCAATCAACAGCATTTTCAATATCCATTTATGTTAGCACTGTGGATAGGTCTGTCAGAATTATCAGATGTTACATGTCTATTTTAAATATATGAAGGACCTTGGTCAAACCGATCTCTTTGTGGAGCTTTAACTATGAAGAAATGGTTTCACTAAATTTAGCTCCTTCATTCTCCACTCATTAAGCCCAAGCAGGAAGTTTGAAGGATATGTAAGGCACACAAGAAGAAAACAGCATCAATTCTGCTACCCTTCCCCAAACTCTCTTGTGGGTATGTACCTCCCTTAGCTTTCCTTCTTGCTTAACTCTGGAAAAAAAAAACAGGAGAAATTTATTTTCCTCTCCTAGGAGAACAGAAGAACTGGCAGAATCATTGGTGGCCAAGCAGTGATTCTGAGCGTCTCCAGTCCACTGCTGCGCAGCTCCTTGGGCTTAGGACTATGCACACAATTGTTTCTGTGCTCCTGAGCGTGCCAAGTACACAAGGCAAAGTATCAAGCAAGACTCTGCTTGGACAACAGCTCTCACCTCAATTTTCTCAAATCACCTGGGCTGGGTTTCTCCAAGGTGTATGAACAAAGCAGTCCAGGTGTTTTAGAGGGAGAACTATCTGTATTTTAAAAGGAATTTTTCCTCACAGAATAATGGGAAAAATCTGCACAAAAGGACTTGCAGGTAAATCTCCTTAAAGGACAAAAGGTAAAAGACTACTTAATGCAAGTAAACCCTTTCCAGTTCATTTGCATAGTTCACTTCTGCTTTTTGTTACTCGGTGTGGCAAAGAATTGTACTTCACTACCATTTTGCTGGGCTCCCGAGTTGTGCATTTTTGCCGCCACTGAGAGGGCAAAGATGCATTAGTCACCAAGAACACAGCAGACACCACTGCAGCATTGCCAGCAGTTAATTTTCCCAATCACTCTACTCCCCTCCCCCTCCCCCGCAAATTAAGATTCTGGATGTGTTTCTCAGTGCGCAGTAGTTAATGTCAAATTTCACAAGTGTAATGCTCTTCTGAGTTAGCTATTTGAAGAAGGTATGGCCTTTTAGGTGCTGTGTTTTATTTAAAAAAAAATACAGTGCTTTGGAGAAATTACCTCTAATTCTGCCACTTTGAAGATGGTATCTCACAGGATTTTCACTATGAGGGCTTGAACTCCTGGCAGGAGGCAGGATGGAAATCCTCTGTTCAAAAGCTTTGGGGCCTTCTGACTGACAGCTGAGCACAAGCCCCTGCTTATTAGCTGTATGTCACCATCTGCCACTATTCTGTAGCCCCACAACCTTCCAGTCAGTTTGAGCTGTTCAGGAAAGCAAGATCTCCTCAAACTAGGCCAATTAAAATACCCCACTACAAAAAAAAAAAAAAAAAGGATGGTCTTTTGTTAGTGGTTTATTTTAAAAAGTAAGTACAAAATATGTGCAGGCTACCTCACAGGCAACAACAACACAAGCAGACCTTTGTACTCTGCACGGAGACGCTGGAAAACAAACCCATGCGATACCTTCAAAGAAGCAGAACTACAGGAAATTCACTTGAATGAGAGGGGAAAGGTGTAATGCTCAGGCAACTCTTGTGTGGAGGCTCAGTTCCTCAAAGAACACCTCAAAATGGAAGGATGATGAACATGACAACAAGCAGTGGGAAAAGGAATGAAAAACTCCTCTGAAATATAGTCAATGGTAAGAGCTTTTAAAATAAAAGAAGGAATCTCACACTACCATCAACGCAAACTGGAATTCTGCCAAACCCACAAAGGACAAAGCCTTCCTGATGTTTTCCCTAACCTTCTCCTAGAACAACAAAACCAGAATTGCTATCTTCCCACTCCCCCAATCCAACAATCCCCACTAAATGTCTGTCACCCGCTATGAAAACAGCTGAAGCAGTTCTTTAAGGACCACGGGAGTGATGTCCTGATATGCTGCACTGAGCAGTGACAACCACTGGCAATGGTACAAGACCTTGATGAGATGGACATGACCAAACAGTCAGCGATGATGCTGAGAAGGCGGGCAGTTCTATTCCCTGGAGTGATACAGAACAACCTGTTTACATGAGGATGAAGTATTTTTCGGTCTGCTGCTCAGTGAGGCTATACAGTGCTCAACCAGGGATGAACATGTACATCAGAAAGCCTAGAAAACATGGTTCTTGCAATAGCTGAGGAGACCAAGATGACTGGATGCTGGACAACAGGGAAACTGCAAGGACTGAAACCACTACCACGTGTCAATGTTGAAAGGCAGCAACCAGGGCCATTTAAGGTCACCTAGTCTGACACCAGTCCCAATCAAAATAATGGAGAGGTTCATCCATAGTTCAGCTGCGTGTTTCTATCTTACGAGACAGAAACACACAACTAATGCTGGTCAAATTGGCTGCTGGGGTAGGGTGTCTTGTTTCAGTTTTTCACACGTGTGGGCAACCAAATCTACTGTCATTTCACAGGGTGCTGAATCAAAAAAAAAAAAAAGCCCCAAACCCTCACTATAATTAACAGACATTCTTTTAACGGAAACGGATTTACGCTGAGTAACTTTCTGGGGGAGGGTGTGTGGGGTATCCCAAACAAACAGCACTTACCCATGGAGCACACGTACATTATCATAAGAAAATAGATGAAATAAAAATGTTACTGTTGAAGAAATCACTGGATGAAGTATGGCAAGGAGATCTGCTAGAGTCAGAACAACAGCCCTGTTCAACAGTTTCATGTCCTTCACACACAGTCACCTGGATTTCCCACTTACCTAAGTCCATGGAAACAATTTGTACTGAAATATGAGTGCAACAAAGAAAGAAAAAAAAAAAAAAGAAGGCTGACATATTGCCAGAATATTGGCAAGTCGAGTCCATGGAAACAATTTGTACTGAAATATGAGTGCAACAAAGAAAGAAAAAAAAAAAAAGAAGGCTGTCATATTGACAGAATATTGGAAAGTAGAAATTCAAGGGTTTTAGGCTCGACACAATTCAAAACTGTGCTCCAGACTTCCCACGTAACTATGGCCATGCCATTCAGTAGCTCTATGTTTAATATATTTCGGGCCATAAAATCAGTTACCATCACTTTTTTTCAGCACTCCTTGAAGATAAGCTAAACATCAGCACTTGAAGCATTCGGACCATGGTGTCACACTTAACTATACCATTGCCAGCAAGTTTTAAACTGAAAGAACTCCCAGCCCAGACTATGCTGGCAGATCAAAGCCCAGAAGAACGACCTATTTATGGGTGCTGCATGCTTAATTAAAAAAACCCTGCTAGGTAACTGAAAATAGCTGTCCTCTCTCTGAAGGGAAAAATCAGAATTTGGCAGTTTTGCTGAGATCAAGCACTAGGAGTTAACTGGGAAGCCCAAACTTTGAGATGGCTGTACACAGGCAGTCCTACTTACAACACTAGCTCCTAGACACGGAGCTAGTGTTAGAAAACGGTTAGAAAACCAAAGGCCCATGTAGTATAAAAAGAAATGTATGTCTGTGTGTTCTTGATTCACAATGTTCACACAGTAGTAAAAAAACCCAAATAGGGATTTTTTCCTTTTTTTTTTTTTTTAGTATTTGTATCTAGGACACAGAATGTGAAATGTCGGTTAAGCAATTAAGGCGAAATGCATTAATACTGATGATGATAAAGAAGGCTAAAGAGCCTACGTGAGATTGCAGACCAAAAGACAGCCCGGAGATTAAAACTGAATTCTTGAAACTCAGAGATCCCAAACAAGTTCTTTGCACTTGTTTTGCTCTTGCAAAGCAGGAGTATTACATTTATCCCAATGCACTCAGGAGTGCATGTATGTAAGGTACAACCATTCTGACTTCTGACACGATCCAACTGGATTGGATCGGCCAAGATCAGCTACACCACAAACCGAACAATACTCTTGTTCAGTTAAAAGGCTTAAGATTTCCATCTCCTATGCAAAACAATGTAGCTAATTAAGGACCGGTTTGCTCCATCAAATGCAAGATTCTGGTTTAGACCACTGTCAGATCTTGAGCACAATCTTTTACTGATACACATCTCTGATCCAGCAGATACTCATACTAGTAAGAAATTTATCTTTTTCCTTTTGCAAGTTAGTTCACAAAAGCTCATAGCTGGAGATTGTGGTCTCCCAGAAACATGTCCCGGAGTGCATACAGACAGGGAAACCAAGATTAATGACTCTGGCTGGAGAAATCACTCAACTGATGTGGAAAATGTAAGTTGGCTTTTATATAAAGGGTGCTTATACTTTTATATTCCCTAATCACACTTTTAAAACTTAGATAGGTCCTTGAGTGTAAGACACCAGGCAATTTCAGTAAAAGAAAATGATCCAAATTTTACATTACTTTTCTAGGATAGGTGCAGGAGCCATGGGATAGATGTGATGACAGGTGAGCAGCACCAGAGAGACAGCAGACTGAGCTGCACGTGTAATGGAGAGCACAGGGGCACAATGGACAGGAACTGTGAGCTCCCTGTTTTGCTCACTCTGCAGAAGCAGGGCTGGAGACAAAGGTACTGCCTGCAGTTAAAAATACAGGCAAAATTTGCTGGGCAGCTGGACACCACAAGAGCTTTTAGCCAAGTGAGCCAGAGTCTTACAAGCACTGAATAGCTTCCTTTTCAGCTCTACAGGGAATGAATAGCAGAAGTCAGAAGTACTGCTTGGGGATTCATGGCAAGACTTGGCTTTTCACCCCA
This sequence comes from Buceros rhinoceros silvestris, assembly GCF_000710305.1. Classification (NCBI taxonomy): domain Eukaryota; kingdom Metazoa; phylum Chordata; class Aves; order Bucerotiformes; family Bucerotidae; genus Buceros; species Buceros rhinoceros. Next base: position 12,039 of record NW_010426614.1, on the reverse strand, counting down.
TATTCAGTACTCAATAATCCCTCTCACGCACTTTGTGGCTTCTCTTGAACATAGCTGCAGCTGGGCAACTGGAGAGAAACTATGTTTGGCTACTGGCTTCAGGTAAAACTAATCGCAGGTAGCAGCAGGACCGTTACCCATAAAGTCTGCCTTTTGGGAGGGAGGAGAGGACAAACACAGGTGCTGGGGAAAACACAGACAAATTCATGATAACATTTAGAAACAAACATCCGAATCCTCTACTCTAGGACCTAACCAAATTTTAAACGTGTTAGGAACTAAGAGTGGTATAACCACACTTTATTATTGACCAGTTCTCCAAAGCATAATAAAAAGAAAACCTTAGAGAGCTGTGCCATAGTGAATAAAAGCTGACTTACCTTCTACCCACAGGCTGAGTACTCATTCCTACCCTGGTCAGTGATGGCACTGATATCACCTACCAAGAGCATGGTGAAGCTCATCTTTGTAGAGCAGGGAATCAACAACTGTAGACCAAGCTATAACGTGAAATTGCAAAAGGAAAGAGAAAAAGGGTATATAAAACTTAAAATTTTAAGTATTGGTGATTACGTTTACAGGGCAGTTGGTAGCTCATAACTGAAACAGGAGACAAATTTTAGACAAATCTCCTTTATAGTGGAGGACTGCTACTGATTTCAGAGACCACGTGTGTGATTCAGTACATAAGGAACCACCTGCATCACCTAATCTGATGTGTAAAAACAAAACTCAAAGGTGTCCAGACACCTTTGACAGTTTGGCAATCTATCAAAGCGCTAGGTATCTTATTGTCACAGCTAATTTCTTTGCCTGTTTACAAAATCTGCCTTACTTTTAATCTGAATTTACTAAGATTCAGCTTCCAATCAGAATTTCCTGTGCCTGTCTGCTTAGATTACAGAGCTATCAGCTGATAGAACCTTCACTAACACCGATATTTCCAGTTCACTATCAAATCACCTGATAACCGTTTTTTTTCTTCAGCTAACAGAAGTAAATTGTCTACAGACTCATGAATAAAAGTACTGTGGAAATAATCACTACAATCACTCTAAGCTACAAAATATTCATCAAGCCAGTCTTCCCTGCTGCAAAATCCAGCATCCTCAAAAAGCCTTCCTTCCACAACAGCCAAGCACAGAACACTACAGCTACACAGTTAAGTTTGCAATTTCTGATCTTCCTGGAGAGCACTGAGACTTTATTTCTGATTCCCCCTCCAGAAAGCCTGCATGCAGTATACTCCCAAAGGTGAAAGTTTAAATGATGTATGGAAACTACAGTATCAATGTGCTAAGCACATGAGCTCAAGCAGGAAATGCCTGAAAATAGATACGGCTTAAGCACTAGAAACAGATGATGACATGAAAAATGAGAGGCAAGAGGAGTACACAGATCTTTTTGTATATTTGATTGTGCTCAGAGGACATTGGCCTGATCCAAAGATCTGGATTTCCCTGACACTGGAATCATGATGTATGTTGTCTTAGCTGAAAAAAATTTACATCAGATCCAAAGAACAGACAGATGAAAGAAGAAGTTAAGACTGAAAACCCTGGGAGAGAATTCAAGGTCAGTGACATGACAACATGTTCTGCATTGTGGCAGACAGAAGGATCTTCTTTCTCGACGTAATTTTACATTTTGGAAGCTTTTAACTTCTGATGGTAACTCCCAGACCCAAAGAACGTTCTTGTACGGTTTCTGTAAAATTCTCAGGAACCTTCTTGCAAGCAACACAAACCCCGAAACCAATGTTTGTAACAGACATTATAACCTATATTAAACCCGGCAACTGCTTTCTTACAGCTCAGCAATGCTGCCTGTAATGTCTGTAATCCAGGAGAAAGAAAGCATCAGTGATACAACCAAGGTAAGAACAAGAAAACAGCAAATAGCTGGACAGCAAACAACTGCTATGAAGACACAGAACCGTTTATTTAAAATCAAAAAGCCACTTATTTAAGAGAAAAAAAACATAAGAACGCAACAAAGAACAAAGTGGTTAAAAAAAAAAGCCATGAGAAGCTCCGAAGCACGCAAGACATACAGCAAACTTGTGCCACACCTGAACATTCAATATTGAAATTAGAGAGTTTCATTTGTTTCCTGTTTTCTTTGAATCCTGAATGATAAGAGACAATGGAGACGAAAGGGAACAATCTCTCCAACAACGGTGGATGTACACCTATCTCAAGAGTAACAGCTCAGAAGGAGAACAGTGATTTACTAGGTAATGTGCCCAATCTCAAGCACTCACCCAGTTTTCCCGACATTCATTAAAAAAGCAATCCTGCATAAAAAGAACATTTTTAACATAAAAACGGAGAGAGAAGGTACACCACAGTACTCCAAAACTCTCTAGCTGGCATAAAGTGTTCATCCTCCCTTAAGCCTGGCCCAACTGTCCAAGGTTACAAATCAAGCCTGCTGTGGGTGCAAAGATGACAGCAGGCTTCGTGCAGGGCAACTTGGCTTCTATATGACCCATCAAAATCCTTCACCACACAGGTGTTAACAATATTGCTTCCACATTCCAGCTTGTTTCACAGTCTGCACTGTGTCTGTATCTGTACTAATGGGGGTATGTGGAAGGGGCCTCTGCACAAACCATTTGTCATATTACCTCTGTTTTTCAGTTATAAAAGGCTCCCATGGCTCCTAATAATGAAATATTGACTGTATATACAAAATGGTTCTGAAGCGTCACAAAAATTTACCAGACATTAGCATTACAAGTAATTAGAAGCAGAGCTGCTGCTTGTTATGTATGTGAAATAAGACCATGGAGTCAAAATACGATGAAGGCACTCACGAATTAGTTTTACTGATCACAGTAAATCAGCAGTATAAAAAGCACTAATTTTATTAAGTATACTTTAACCATATTACTAAGTGGCTGTTTTTAAAAGTTATAACGGCAATCTAGAGTTAATTTGTTTGCTAGATTCTTAAAAAATTGTCAGGGCTAATGTACAAGTTATCTATCTACAGCCTCATGGCAGAGAGCATAAAGGAACTGAGCAGCTCATGAACCTCAAGACATCTTCACTTTTCACACACACCAATGTACAGTGAAACACAGTATTATTTTGCATTAATTTAGCAATAACATCTGCACTTATATAGATCATTTCAGCTAAGGATTCTGAAACAGTTCACAAAAATGAAAAAAAAAATTTCTCAATACCTGTGTAATGTAAAACATAGCCATTTAAATGAGAAATAACATCGGCAGCTTTTTTCAGCAAATAAATTAAGATGCACTCTTAAAACACCAATTTACACAGATCACCTAAAGGTGAGCTGCAAAGACAGACATCCCTCCCCTTCAATCTTCAGTGAACTACAGTCAATCAATTACTGTACGGTCCAACCACTGGACTATGACTGAAAGCAAACAAAACAACATAAAAAAATCGACATTGCTTTAAGCAAAAGGCTTCACTTACCTTTCTCTCCATCTGAAATAAGATCTCTTTCTCCCTTTTGAACAATTGTCAAATTCCCCATGGCTTGGCTGAGTCTTAACACACATCCATGGTGATCACTACTGTCTACGGGGTCTCTAAGCTACAACACAAGAATTCCATACACAGTACATATTTTACTACTGGAACAACATACTCTAATACAGTCTACTTCAGCGTATGTATGGGGGAGGGGAAGAAGCATCATCATCAATCAGTCCAGGTTTGGGTTTTTGTGGGTTTGGTTTCTTGTTTCAGGTTTTTGGGGGTTTTTTGGGGTTTTGTTTTGTTTACGCCCACTGCAGTGCCAAAAAATGCGTAAGAAAAGGTTTTCTTTAAAAAAGAGCTCTGTTTAAGAACATGCATTGTTGTGGCAATTATCCCATGAAATAAAAACCCAGAGAATGCTTCTCTCGCATATAAGAAACAGCACGTAACGTTTAAGCCGGTAATAAGTTGTTCATTTTTAAAGATTAAAAAACTAAACTTGCACATACTTAAATATCAAGAAGGAAAACAGCTCACCATAGCTTCATACAGTCTACTAAACTCCATGTAGTTTGGAGTAAGAATAGCTCGTTGGTAGCCTTGAATAAGAGAAGGCTGCTGGGAAATGAGCCACAGTCCATCCTGCAAAAATCATTAAGAACAACTTTTACTGAACAGATTCTTAAACTTCAAACCACTGACTGGATCAAGAAAATACTTACAGCATCAATAATGATAGGAATTCCTTTCACTTTTGATTTTTCTATAATACCCTGCAAAAAATGCAGATAACTTTGAGATGCTTCCTAATTTAAATCTTGTAAGATCCAAAACAAATTCATACAATTAATCTTATCATATAAAGCTGTTTTTACAAAGTAACATAGAAAAAGAGCTGTTATATTCTGCAAAATCACATAAGACACTTTCATATCTACTGGTAATTCTACAGTTCCACTGTTCTCTCCTTTGTTCAAGTATAAGCAGTGTCAATAGCGTTTCCTGTGCCTTCCTGCATCTAACTCCTTGGTGTTGATATGCAAACAAGCAAGCAGTCTCGCTCACTTTCCCTGCTGTAGAAGGCATGCAATGTCAAGTCACACATAGCAAACACACACCTCCAACTGGAAAAAGAGAAATCTAAACAGGTATTGCCACGATAGACATCTACTAATAACTGTAATACTAACTTTAGTTGCTTTTCTGATGATAGTCAGAGACAAGCAGTATGTAAGATGTGTTATTTCACTCATGGTCCTGGAGGTTTTATACTTTCAAAGCAAAACCAAGGCAACCCAGACAACAAACCACTTGCACAAGTGTTTTCTCAGCAAGCAGCATCTACTAGCAGACTGTCTGCCCTTGTTCTCTCTCCTCAAGTAGGGGCAAAAATGAGCAGTGGACTGCTCAAGTTTTCTGAAGGCTGGTCATTACCAACTTGTTTTTGAAGCTGGAGAGTTTATCTTTTTCCTGTATAAGATATATAAGATTATACCTATATAAGAGGATGGTAACCATTCAAAAATCTAATTACTTTTGAACATTATAAACTCTTCAGATTAGCTATCATATGGCATTAAGCGCCACAGGTTAGCAAGACACTATGTAAGGAATAAGGCAGCAGTTTTTAATTAATGTTCCAGATATTGAACACCTCCTCTGTTCTTTTATTGTGGTCAAAATAAACACCACCCACTTGCTTCCTTTAAATTATAAATTATGGAATATATGTCTCCTCAGAAATTCATTCCTACTTGATTCTGATTTTTCCGATACCAACAGAAATCCTTCCCTTCTATTTTTAAATGGATGTCCAGAATTTAGGAGCGTGCTTCAACCCAACACTACTTTTGTTTGCTTGGGCACTGTTCGCATGCTGGACGCATAAGACTGAAACACTATCCACTGCTCCGAACCTGAGGACTTGTCTCAAAGCACAGCTGCAGCTACAGTAGAAGCTACTACAGAATACAAACCTTTCCATGACATACACATGCTTGCACAGGTCTTGGCTTGGGCTGTATGTCAAAGATTGCCAGGTGCCCACTCTCATTGGGACCACAAGGGAACACCACAAATCTTCTCTTATATTCAGCTATTTAAATAATTTGAACCAATCACAAGTTTTACACGTCATACCATTCTAAATATTCAGATTTATGAATAAGTACATTTAACAGCTGCACAAGGACGAAATCCTAAAACATACCTAGAATTAGTTGTGGCATGCTGAAAACCAGAGAGCCTTACTTTCAAAACTTTTAAGAAATTTATGAGACAGTCATCTTTATTCATTAATGTTAATCTGCACAGATGTGCACAGCTCAGCTTTCCTTCGCAGGAGCTGTGTTGCTTTGCCCCTGCTGTGTTAAGTTCATTAACAATTACGTTTAACTTGACTCACTCGGTTACTATAAAGTAAGGTTGTGGATCTAGCAACCAGGTTTATGGTGGGGTTTTTTCTGTACAAACAAACATTATACATGCAACATTCCAATTATTTTTTAACCATACTAAGCTCTTCC
>NW_010426614.1:0-5964 GCF_000710305.1 Buceros rhinoceros silvestris | reverse complement strand
GATTAGGTGTCATACGGCACTGAGCCCCAGAGGTTAGCAAGATACTATATAAAAAAGCATTCAGATCACCCTCCCCTGGTTTCTGAAGATACAAATACCATTTACTGCAATCTCATTTTCCAACCTGTTTTAATTAGAGTATTTTTGTACATCACCAGCCTCACCAACCTCCTTCAGTACACTTAAAATGATTACTGCTCCACTTCCCACTAATATGAATCACCAGTTTATTCTAGTATGTCAACTTTAGTAAGCCAGTCTTTCATGACACTTCATTTTCTAAAACAGAAAAAGATTTCCCCAACAGATTCCATAGGGAAGCCTGAAGGAAGACACCAGATCTCAGAAGTCTTTGTCCTTCCAAACTATTCTCTTAAATGCATTATGAGCAAGCCAGGGAACTAATTTTGTCAAAGTCCTGTTCCCAAAACAGTTAAGGCTTGGCTGTTGCTGTTATTGTCTGGTCCCTGTTCATGCTTCCTCGTAACTGTCATCTTGACTACTGGTTAGAATTTCTCTTTTTGTCTATATATATATTTAACAACAGGGTAAGTAAAGAATCCTGAAGATCCATTGTCCACCAAAAGAATGTAAGTGCATTAAAAAAAAAGGTGGAAGTCACCAAGCATGGAAGCATACACACAGGTAAATAGTTTCTGGAAGGCTGGGTCACTGGTACACTCCAGAGAAACACAGCATTTCTTCCTACTAACTTTTTGTGTCCCTACCTCTCCAGCATGTCCTCCACAATCCTGAAACATTTGACCTCTGCTCAGAAGCGAAATTTCATCTTGCTAAGTACAACCTACTGGCCAAGCAACTTTTACTGTGTACCAAGTCTCCAAGGTATCAGTTTCTAATCCAACGTACTGAGTAATCTTTGCTTTTTCTTTCTCTCCTTATAAAACAAATAATCAGGGGATACAAAGCCCTTTGTCTTATTTAGAAAGCTCACTCGATTAAAAAAACCCAATCAAACAAAACCCTACTCTAATTATTTTCCTTTCCTCTTCCTTCCCTAAATCCAGACCAAAACTGCTTGGATACAGTCAAGGAACCTCAGAAAGGAAGTTCTGGGGAGGGAGGGTGTAATCTGGCAACCCTAATAGAGCAGTAGCAGAGATAAGAGAACACCTGTAAGATGACCACCTGTTTGAAAGACTCAGCATTCATTGGAGAACCTGTTTCCTATTGATTGTGGACAGGACCCATCTCACCTCACATTTAACCTTTAAATGGCTCACCACTAGAGGAACTCATCCCACATATCCTTGACACCACATTTAGGGTGGGATGAATCACCAACAGACATACCTGTCTCTCCTCAGCTATCACAGAGGCAGCAGAGACACCTTACTGCTTTACTTTTAGATACCAAGAATTAGGTGAGTTAAGTCCACTTTTACATACTATTACTGCAGATACAAAACTCAAGTTGCATAAGAGGTGTTTACAGCAGTAATGGCAACACCCACCATGTGGAGTATTTTGTTTGGAAGCAATCTGTATCTCGATATTTGGCATGGACTTTCTTGGTTCATACTTGCGGTGTACAGAAAACCTTCACTGTTAATTGTATAATTGATACAGCTCAGATTAACTCTACTTTCACACTGAAACATATTTAATGGTTTCTGGTAGGACTCGTGTATGAGCAGGAACCATCTGCTCAGTTTTATCCCATGTAAAAATTACATAAAGGTATCAATGATAAACTAAGCATCACCTCTACCCTTCAAATGGCATTTTGAATATTAAGATTTTGAAGATTCTAGTTTCAAGATAACCCAGTGGACTATCTTACTGTGCACAGAAGAGATCTACTACATCAGCAGTGGCTCAGCCTGGTGCAGACCAAGGTAGGAGCGCTTCATTCACTCGATTCCTAAGCACTCAAGGACATCCAGAAATAAAGGACTGGACTCACAGGGAAACCTTAGCATTAGTCACAAAGCGGAGAGGACAATGAGAAGGAGGGGAAAGAGGCATGCTGCTGTCATCCAACCTCATGACCTACGGCCACACTGGTTAGCTAAGATAGACTGAAATTTGGATCCTTCCACTGCTGATATTCACAGCTAGGCCCAAATTTCTGCATGAAAGGTAGAAGACTGGGAGTCCTAATAATAGGGGTTTGGACAGCCTCTTTCTAGAGATAATCTGCCTTCTGTCAGTTGCCTAAATACTCAGTGACTCTTTGAAACAGTGATTCTACAGCCCACAACGTCTAGATGAGAAAAGGGAAACAGGTTCCAGCCCGCTGTAATTAAAATCAATCTTGATGAACTGTATTAACAAAACCAAAGAGCTCATGCTAGAATAATCTGTAAGAAGAGTTTCCTCTCCTAATAACTGAAGACAAAAGTTTAAGTTTCTACCCTAGTTAAGCCAAAGAGCTGAGTTTTATGGGACAACCTCCCACACAGTTATCATTTGTTAGCAATATCAAATACTTGACATTTAAGAATACCCAAAATAGTATTACACTGATTGCAATTTTTTGGTGGAGATGGTTGAGGGGAGGAAAACCAGAGGGGTAAAATTAACCTGCATCTACTCCCACTCTATTCTTGAAATACACATTTCCTGAAAAATCTCTGTTCTCTGACTGGGTATCCAGGACATGTATGCAAGCAATGAACTCAGTAAGAACTGAAAAAAATTGTGTCATAGTAAAAACCCATGCTCTATCTGGGGAAAGGTAATCCTTTACTGTAATTAGGAAAATTTACAAAGTAAGGACAAAGAACTTGTATGTTTTAGTTCTTTTATTATCATGCATTCCTTGAAATGCAATGTATTCATTTTAGCAGAAATCTGTGTTCTCTGTCCAAACTTTCACATGGGAATTTTAAAATAGATTCCCAAAACCAAATTCCAAGCATTTTTTGAAAACAAACAAACAAAAAAACCCAAATAAAAACCAAACCAACCAACCAAAAAAACCCAACCACCCCAAAACCAAACAAAACCCCCCGAAAACCCAAAGCCTCAAAAAAACCCCCAAAACCAAAACCCAACCCACCAACCAAAACCACAAACCCCTCAGCTCACTGAAACCAGACCAACATACACATGAAATCAGAATTACTCAGGCTAGAAAGAAGCTTGAAGGAATGAATGGACAGGCTACTGCTGAAAGAGGGCACAGTAATGAAGAAAAGCATGTCACAATTTATCCATTTGGTAGCTTGTGATTGTGCTATGAAACACAAGATTCACCTGCACTAATATGGACATCCAGGACTCTTGCACGCTTCCACAATTATTATGGAAAAAGAGAACTGGCCAAGATGGACCAGTGCAAGACACTGGCTGCAAAAAACAGCTAGGAGGGGAATGGGAGGAACATATGAGGGAGGAATAAATTGCTGTGGGGTTCCTAAGTACAGTCACAGGACATCTAATCAGCCATGGAAGGCTTCATAGAGCAGCCACCCTGAGGCACCAGGAGCAGAAAGCAGGTGATGCACTCACAACAAGCACTCACAGCATCTTGGAAGACTCTGCAGTCTGCCTGCACTTCTCTACCAAAGTCCATGAACCAGCAATAACACACACATCCTATTTACATAAAGCATTTGCATACAACAGTATACAAGCTGATTCTCCACGGCTCCTTGGAAAAGACAATTATGTACAGTTTTGCCCACACCTGCTGTTCGATGTATTTTTCAGCTTTTTTAATTAGATGTGGATTGGCAGCAGAATGCCTGTAATGACTTTAATATATTATTAGCTGTATCACTACTTGAGTTCTGACTGATGAACTGGTTTAGCTACACAATACCTTTGTCATTCAGTGTTTGCAAAGGGAAGAATCAGGAAATTAGAACCAGTGGTTTTAATAAAAGATTTAATTTTAATGAAATAAACAAAAAACCACAATAACAGCCTATATAAAACAACATCAATCCCACAACAGTAATTAATTTTCACTAAGGATGCATTACATTGTCATCTTTCTGCCTTGCAAAGGAAAGATACTGCAAGGAGAGCTTCCTTTACTGACATCAGCAACGAAGGCTGCATTTCTCAGGTCCCTTGCAAAGTCATGTCTTGGCCTCCTCTTGGCAAAACTCCTTACCCTTGTGCTCAAAAAGAAGTTCAAGCTTCAGCATGCCATAATAATGCATAACCTTGACCACAGTGACACCCAAACATTTTAGGAAACAGTATAACCTTGCCTTCCACCCACCAAAAGTGTACTCTACTGCAACCTGCAAATGCTAAGTATGTAAGAGCTTATTCTGGTTCAGTAGAGACCTGTAAATGTGCATAATGTGGCACTGGTTATGTCTCATACAATCTTACATAATCAGAAAGGAGTGGCAGTCCCTTTGCCAAAGAACCCTCTAAAAGCTAGGGTCAGAAACTGCTGTTGAAATGCTACCTATAATTGCTTGTATTTTCTGCATGGATGCTGCTCTCATTCAACAATCCTGAATTCATGGTTTTGTCTGGAACAGAGAGATAAAAGCGAAGAAACAGACAAAATTTCCCTGTAAATGCTGCAGCTGTAAGCATTTCTGCACACCCTCCTCCCCAAGGTGCCCGGGAGGAACAAGTAAGTTCCACCCCAACACACTGCAAAATCAATTCCCACAAATAGGCACTGAGAGCCCTAGGAAGCGTTTCTGTGTTCTTTGCTTCAAGTACGGATAAATGCAGAGTTAGCAGGGACTCAGCTGCAGTAGAGGTCAGGATGCAGCTCTGTGGCAGAGATGCTTGGAAAATGGGCTTGGCAAGCAGAAGTTTATAATCTTGCACAGCTAGAGGTAGGCAAATATCCCAAGAACAGGCTGTGCTCAAGGCTACAGTCAGGGCTGGCAGGGGGGAGAAGTTTCCCTAAATACATTCTATTTGATACAGGAGATTTTGATAAACTTACTTAAAAAAAAAAAAAAAAAAAAAAAAAAAAAAAAAAAAAATAAAAAGGAGTTCCACTGTTTGAGTTTCTTCACATTACAGCCAGTAACTGGTTTTGGTTGGTTTTTTTTTTTTTTAATTCACTTACTGGTGGCAATATGCAATTAACTGTGAAACTTGCTTTCATTAGTTACCATAAACTGATCCCAGAACTCATCCTCCTTCCAAAACTCAGCAATGACAATCAAAATCTTTGTGGCAAGATTTATACAAATCACCTTTAACAAGCGTAATTGCCTGAGTTTTACTTTCTAATTCCTGTATGCATACCTATCACTAGCTCATTAATCACTCTGCTAAGCTCTCAAACCTCACATAAGAAACCATCACCACTCACAGTGCTTGAATTGAGTAACGTAACAGAGATTAATACCCATTCTTCAAAACAAATAGCTTATTTATATCATGGTTTATGGTCCACTCAATTTAAATAGGTCTTTTGGCTTTTAACTGTAGTACCACATGCTAGGCCCTGTTTTTCCAAAAGAGATTTTCAGGTGCACAGGAAAATACTTCATTTAAACCAGGCAGCGGGTGATAAGGACTGTAAAGAGTACCCCACTACATCACCAAGGTCATTAACTGCTTTGGGATATCTTAAAAGCCATTGTTGCAACTAACAAAACTGAAGATGCTGTAGATGGTAACTAATCAAAAGCTGTTCTATTCTACTTAAAAAAAAAAAAAAGTGAATAATCCATTTGTAGATTCCCTCTTTGAATTTGAAGAGCATCACTTGCTGTCAAACATGGAGGAAAACTGCACCTAACAGTTTTGTAATATCTGCTTCAATCATATGCTAAATTCTTAAAGAAGTGACAGAATCTAAAGTAATGCCTGAACATAAGGAACACAAGAAAACAAAGCAAAAACCTCTGAAATACTGTCCTGGTTATGCAAAAAACCAGAGCACTCCTTTCTAGCTATGCTGTCCAAAATGATAACAACCAGACACCACTCAAGAAGCTACAATTATACACTTCCACCTCTAAACACATCCAAATCCAGTTGTTAAGGGTCGAGGGACCGATATAC
>NW_010426613.1:2885-3151 GCF_000710305.1 Buceros rhinoceros silvestris | reverse complement strand
ACAGCCCCTATACCCACCCTGAGCCCACAGATGCTGACCCCCCCATCCCCAGTTACACACATGCCATGTACCCCCAGCCCAGCCCTACGCAAGCCCCCCTGGGCAGCGCTGGCCCTTGTGGGGTGCCCGTGCCCACCCTCACCCCCGACGCTGGGCTCCAGCAGCCCCCTGGCCATGAGGATGAAGTGCAGGTTGTTTTCGGTGTCGCTCAGCGTCAGCATGGCCATGCCCCCAGCGACCAGATGTGTAGGGTCTGACGAGGTCAG
>NW_010426613.1:1710-1945 GCF_000710305.1 Buceros rhinoceros silvestris | reverse complement strand
CGGGACGGGCCGCCCCAGCCTGTGGGCAGCCAGGGGGTGAGCAAGGACCCCCTGTCCAGTCCCCTCCTCCCCTCAGCACTGGGCACAGGGGTGTGTCGGGGAGGGCACACGGGGGTTGTCCAGTGATTTGGTGCGGGCAAGAGGAGGATGATGACCCCCAGGGTGCTCTGCCCACCCACGCCCAGGCTGGCCAGCGCTGTGGTCCTGCTGGGTGCCAGCTCAGCATGGGGGCCCT
>NW_010426613.1:1028-1384 GCF_000710305.1 Buceros rhinoceros silvestris | reverse complement strand
TGCAAAGGGGCCTGGAAGCAAGGAAGAGCAGAAGAAACTGGAGCGGGAAGAAGGGAGGGAGAGGAGAGGCTCTGCCGCTGGCAAGCATCTGAGAAGGGCACAGCAAGGATGGGGGACCCTGGCAGCAGTGCCCACAGGCAGCAGAGCCCACGGGGTGGCATGGCACCGCGGCTCTGCTGCGCTCGAGTCCTCCGCCGAGCCCTGGAGCGGTTCCCATTTGTTCCCACTCCAGATCTGGAGATGAAGGGGTGAGGCCGGCCCAGCCGTGGGTGTGCTGAAATCCAGGCTGCTTGCCCGGGGCTGGACCCCCAGCGCATCACACCCTCCCCAGACCTCTCTCCCTGACAGGGCAACGC
>NW_010426613.1:0-436 GCF_000710305.1 Buceros rhinoceros silvestris | reverse complement strand
CCTCACCACTGCTGCCGTCCGGGGTGGGGGGGCTTACCTGTGCGGGAATCGTCGCGGGCCAGCCCCTCGGAGCTGAGGTAGGAGCGGTCATTGTAGGGCTTGTCCAAGTCATCCTCCTTGTCCTGGAAGTACTCGAAGGTGTCGAAAGAGGGTGCAGGGCTCTTCTCTGCGGGGTCTGGCAAGGCTGGCATGGGGTGGGCACAGGAGGAGACCATTGCACCAGGCTGATTGTGCTCAAGAGCTCAGGGTGGGTGGTGGGGAGGAATAAGAAATCCCCCCCTCCCGAGACAGACCAAAATGTGCCCTGGGAATCACTGCGGGGTTCTGCGCTGGGGTGCAGGGGGCATGCCGGGCACAGGCAGAGGGACGGGCAGGGCGTGTAGTCCCGTGCACCCTCTCTGCACCCTTCCCCAGGTGGTTTGGGGACAGCTGTGCC
>NW_010426612.1:0-3178 GCF_000710305.1 Buceros rhinoceros silvestris | reverse complement strand
CTGGCCGAGAGCTTGCAGGAGGCGCTGCCGGAGCTGAGCGACAGAGACTCTGTGTCCGAGCTGACATTTGATCTAAACGTCATTCTTGTAGTTGCACTCGCTGTCGTGTCCTTGTTATTCGTTACGACAGTCATTTTGACATTGTTCTTTAAATTCAGACAGCTGAGGAGCCCTCCCGTTTTTATAACTTCAGATAAGGAACTTTATTCCAGCCTCAGCTCAAAAGCAGCGTACAACTACTGCAACAGCACCCTGCCCTTGCCCTACTCTTACGAGGTTTGTTTAGCTTCCGAGTCGGGTCAGAAAGATTTCACCTTTCTGAGACCAGACACGGCAGCGCCGTCTGACCGTCTCCTGGCTGGGGAACCTAGCTCAGGCACTCAGTCCGGGAAGGATCCTCCTAGCCCCGGGAGTTCGGCACAGGTGAGCTTCCGTCCTGGGTTCCCTCTTTACGGGTGTCTTCTTTTGTCGTTTTTCTGTTGATAACCAACAGAGCTCAATGTCGCCTCCCGGTGCACTGCTCAACAGCTCCGACGGGTTTGAGTGGGTGGGCGGACATGGCTGTGTGTTTGTGTTTGATCTTGTCTCTTCCTTTTGACCCGCCCATCTCCATCCCCGAATTGTCGCACCCCAGGTGGGCGTTTCACCGAGCCGGGGGCGTGGGGTGGACACGGGATGGAGAGGGGGCAACTGTGTTTTGGGGGTCTGAAGCTGAGAGAAGCCTTTCATCTTGGTCTAGTGACCGCTTCACTGCCAAATTTGAGCGCTTTCTTTGATAACGATGTGTGATCTATCCCGGCGTGTTCACCCAGTGAGGTCAGCAGCGCTGTAATTCTCTGGTTTCCCTTCCAGCTCACTTCTTTTTGTACTCTGATCACCTCGAAGGGAAGATGTTTTGTAAGCCCGTGACTTAACATTTTCCTGGGTATCTGGGGCTGATGCCTCATTGTAGCTCTGAGCCCAGAGAGGAGGAGAAAATGCTTTGGGTCTGCTGCTGCCGCAGGCTCGGGAGCCCCGGTGGAGCCGGGAGTAACACTGGAGAGAGCGTCTCTGGCTGGGATTTGGCTTGAACCCGTCTCCGAAGGAATTATCTGTCCCACGTTTCCACTTGTTCCCCTCCAAATAGTGCTTTTAGGAGCTCCAAGGCGTCGTCGTCAATATTGGAGCTTCCCATCAAAGTGAGGGAGACGTGGTATTTCCAGATAAGTCGAAATACGGGAGGTAAAAGTGTTCATTCTTCCATGCCTTTCCAGACATCTTTTTGCTGTACGCAGCTCTCTGCTGCTTGATCATCCTGCTGCTACTGGGGCTAAGCGGACCGGGTTCTCTGAATACGGGTCGTGTGTGCACTCATCTGTTGAGAAACTCCTAAAGAACTGCGGTAGGCAGTTCTGTAAAAGGAGTTCAGGAAGTACACAAAATGGGCAGTGGTTGGAAAAAGGATTCAGAGCTTATTTCAGAGAAAATAAATGGCTGAAGAGTGTTTCAAGATTTGCCTCGAAGAGCGCTGTGGATTATCTTCTTTTTAGATTATATGTGAGGAAGAAAGGTAATTGGGATTTAGTTGCATAAGGGCCTGGGAGAAAATATCTGCTCTCAGCACTGAGAGCCTGTGGACACGGTTTGTTACAGAAGTGCTCCAAAACGCACAGAGGGGCATAACATGCAACACGTGCACGATGCAGCTGCGGTGGGTAAAGCATATAAATTGCTCCAGAATTAAATTCTGTTAAAATATAACGTCAGATGACTAACTTTAGATTTTACGAGGGTGAAGCCGATTCTTTTATCACGTTCCGTGGACGGGTGATGAGAATGGGAAGTAGCGCTGATACAGTTTATTTTAGCAATGATTATTCGGGCGGAAAGGAAATAGCTGAGCCTGTAGAGAGGAAAGACTGCTGATGGATTTGATACTGTTGACTCTCCACATAACGCAGAAATACTACGTCTCTCACAGCAGCTGACAGGACTGCGTGGGGCGAGGTCCCTGCCAGAGTCGAGGTCTCTGTCGCTCTGAAGGGTGTCCTGTCTCCCACGCTGGTGCGGGTGTTTTCTGCCCCTTCCACAATGCGCTGAGCCACAGTAAGCCGCGGGGTAACAGATAACCGTTCAGTTCTGCGAATGTATGCGTAGGCGCTGATTTCCAGTCGGATTTCTATCCCAGCTATCACTTATCAGGCTCGACTGTGCTGCGCTCTGCGTGTTTCTCGGCCACAGCCGGATTTTGGCACTCACTTATCATACTCCCTTGGCCCCTTCCCGTTACACCGTGATAAGCAGTTGCGCGGGTAACAAAGAACGTTGAAATTGAGCTAGTTTTATCCGTACGGGCGCTCGAAACGTGGGAAAGCCCGTTGATAGCAACAACCCCAAAGGCAGGCTGGCAGTTCAGAAAGTGGCTGTTTCGCTCCTCAATCCGTGATCTACGCGGTTCCGTGACCTACCGGGCTGTTGCTGCACGGGAACGGGAACTGATCCCGCCCCCGGTGAAGCAGCACGTTGCAGATCGTGATTTTCTTACATGTGGCTAGTGAAAACAGTTACCGCGGAGCAAGGAGGGCGTATCGAACAGGGATTTCTACGATTTGTGGGGGAAGATGCGTGCTGAGACAGTGGTGGCGGTGGGCAGCAGGAGGGGCGATGCTCCCGGGAACCCTGAGGCAGGAGCTAACCCGCCGGGTGACTGTGTGAGCGGCCAGCGGAGCTGCTCTAAACTCAGCAGCGCGAAATCCGAGTCGTTTTGCCGGCGTCGCTGCTTCAGTTGCAGAGAGGCGCGACGTCGCGACGCCCTGAGGTGTCAGGAAATGAGTGACCAAGTACTTGGGTGGGAATCCCGAAGGACCTGAGAGGCACTGGGAGTTTTGCCGGGACTGGCTCTCCCCGGCGCTTTGCGTGCCCCAACACCTCATCTCGCCTGCTCCACCTCCCCTTCTTCCTTCTGCTGCCTCTTTCCGACCATGTTTTCCTGGCGAACACCCCTCCCTCCCCGCCCTTTTCTTATGGCCCCTTTTGGCCCCATCCTCTGCCAACTCTATACCCCTTCCTGCCAGCACACGCCGACCCTGTGCCTGCTCTATGCTCTCTCTACCAGCGCTCTCCCGACCCGGCTATTCTCGCTTAACCGGGTTCCTCGCAGGGCTAGAGCACAAGGGTCAACCCTTAAAGGGTCACCGGC
>NW_010426611.1:1365-1602 GCF_000710305.1 Buceros rhinoceros silvestris | reverse complement strand
GAAAATTTTGGGTTTCTCCTCGAAACCACACTTTGGGATTTTTTTTTTTGTTGTTGCTTGTTTTTTGTTTTGTTGGGTTTTTTCGAGCAGAAACTTCTGCTTTAAAACAGCAGAGGCATTCATTGATCTGTTTGGGTTAGTCACAGCTTTAGATTTCTGACTCCTGATAACAGCAGATAGTTTTTAGCTTTACAGCAAAATTATAGTGATTTCTGTATCGGTTAAAAATAGCTTTGG
>NW_010426611.1:552-1145 GCF_000710305.1 Buceros rhinoceros silvestris | reverse complement strand
CGCTGCACCTGCACGGTGAAGAGCAGTTTATCTTGAGCTGCACTTGGAGCTATTTCAAAGAGAAACCTGACGTGCTAGAAAAAAATCAAGGTTCCAGGAAGTTCCCCGTGTAAAAAATGTTCCCTAAAACCGCTCTCCCGCACGCCTGGAGAAGGCGAGTGACTCAGATTGCAGAGCCTGACAAACCCCCCCGCACTGGCTGCTCCTCGCTGCGCATTGTCTTGCCCCGGCAGAGCCGTGGGACGAGCGCGGAGCCCGGCAGAGCTGCGGGATGGGGCACGGAGCCCGATCCCGGCCGGTGCGAGGGTCCGCTGAGCCCACTGCTCACCCCCGCCCAGCCGGAGGGCTGCGTGTGTGTGCACCCGTTGTGGGGCTGTTACCATAATTTTATGCACTAATTTGTGTAATCATTAAAGGGTTGAGAAGGGCACTGCTCGCGTGAGTAATTACCTCTGTATTCTAATAGCTCTAATTCATCCCTTAAGTGAGTTTCATGTTTCTCTGAGTCAGCCAACGATTCATGCTTTGCGTAGCGTATTTTTTTAAAAAACCCCGTTTCTCGCATGACTCGGTTGCGCTCTGCGTAGCTGATG
>NW_010426611.1:0-335 GCF_000710305.1 Buceros rhinoceros silvestris | reverse complement strand
TGGAGGCAGAGCTCTGGCGCTGGCCCGGCTCCAGCGGCGGCGATGGAGCAGAGTGTTTCACACGCTGGGAGGCCGAGAGACTCCAGCACACCAGTGGAAATCTAAAAATGAGAAAGTTGGCAGTTTGCTGAACTCTGGGTATTTTCCTTCTGACAAAGGGCAGGTCTGTATTTTCCTAGCGATTTTTTATGCTGTTTTAAACTTGGGGAAAATCGTCCTCTTGACTCAGCCCCTCTGGCCCTATTGCCTCTCCAGCCCCACATCTTCAACGTGCACATTGAGAAGCTGCAAGACTGGAGGGAAGGAACAGGGGGAGCATCATCCTCTCCCTGACC
>NW_010426610.1:1933-2207 GCF_000710305.1 Buceros rhinoceros silvestris | reverse complement strand
GCTGCCTCCGGGGAGGTACGAGAGCCCCGGTTTCAAACGGGGAGTGCAGACGCCCTGTTTGTGCTTCGCGGGCGGGAACCAAAGAAAAACACCGGTGCTTTATTTTCACCCCCGAAAGCCGCTGCGGTGGCTGGTGTCACGGGGCAGGCAGCGCGGTGCCACGGCTTGGGGCGCAGCTGGGTGAGTGGAAGCCCTGAAGGTAAGCGGAGATTTTCTGCTGGGCTCAGCACCAGCTGGAGCTGCCCAGGGAGCGCTCCCAGCTCCCGCAGAGGTG
>NW_010426610.1:983-1609 GCF_000710305.1 Buceros rhinoceros silvestris | reverse complement strand
CCTGGTTTCGGCTCCCAGTGAGCCCACAGGCCCTGCGGGCCCCCATCTGCGGGGCGGCGCAGCACGGCGACTTCTCCCCGCTTTGTCCTGGTGAGGGCCCAGGACGGGTGGCGCAGGTGAGCCCCCGCGCTTTGTGTGTGGTGAGGGGGAGGTTGCTGGCGGCGCTGATGGAACACGTGTCCCTCTCTGCTGAAAGGGGGGGTGCCGGGGGGCACCCCTCCTGGCCACAGGTGGAGGAACCGCAGGAGACAAAGTCACCAGCTGCTCCAGGTGAGTCTGCGCCACGCGCATGGTGTCCTGGTCGCTTCTCCCACACAAGGAGATGGTGGTTTCTGCGCGGTGCCGCCTTGGGAAAGCTCTTGAATTCCTGGGACTTGCTGGGTGCTCCTGCTGCTTCCTTTGCTGTGAGGACTCGGTGATTCCCCGCTCCCCTCGGAGGAGGTAATGTTTTCTCGCAAAGGGCTCCAGCAAACCCAGCTGGGGCTGCAGCCAAACACCGCGGCAGAGCAGCGAGGGTGGACAGCAGTCCCACACCACCCCCACCCCCGGGAGCACTTCGCCCGGTAGGTAGATACCGGAGTGGGGATCCCGCCGGGGCCCGCAGCGGGCGTCCGCAGCACGTAGTC
>NW_010426610.1:448-939 GCF_000710305.1 Buceros rhinoceros silvestris | reverse complement strand
CCAGGTGGGACATCAGTCCCTCGCCACCCCCACCCCCGGGAGCCCTTCGCCCGGTAGGTAGATCCCGGAGTGGGGATCCCGCCGGGGCCCGCAGCGGGCGTCCGCAGCACGTAGTCCTTACTGAGAGACAGGCAGACAGGTCACACGTGGGGCTTAAAGTGTGACCCCAGAGAAGGGATTTGCCTGGCCTCGCCCCAGGGCCTGCCCCGTCCCCGTGCCATCCCTGTGTGCCGTGTGTGCCGTGCTCTGCGGCGGACACGAGCGGGCCCGCGGGCGAGCAGTGCTGCAGCTTGGGCCCTGGCACTGGGGCTGCCCCGCTCGCTTGTGGGGAGGTGGGAATAAACTCAGTGAGAAAAACCTCTCTGACCCTCCCTAGAGGGAAGAACCATCTGACTTTAATTTTCCTCCCCGGAAGCCACCGAAGCCTCGTCCCACGGCAGAGCCCTGGCAGCGCATCAAGTGTGGGAGAGCCAGAGGAGCTCCATGAACCC
>NW_010426610.1:0-242 GCF_000710305.1 Buceros rhinoceros silvestris | reverse complement strand
TGGCTGCTCGTGTGAGGACCAAAGACCCCTTCCCCCCGCCTCTGTCACTCCCTCCCTCTGTCCCAGGAGCTCCAAAGCAGACAGGTACTGTATTGCCTGAACAGAGGGGACTTATAACCAGTGCTCGTGTGTTTGCAGCGCTGTTTCTCTCAGGCACTTGTTGGATGTTCACCCCGTTCAAGATGGAGGTGACCCTGCGGCGCGATGCCAGGGACCGGCGGGAGCTGCCGGCCCAGGGCCAC
>NW_010426609.1:14239-14654 GCF_000710305.1 Buceros rhinoceros silvestris | reverse complement strand
CAGAGCAGGCGGCAGTGCCCGACCCTTCAGTGGGCATCAGGGCTTGCTTTTTCTGGTAAAGCCCTGTGGTAAAGACGCGCATCCCACACATCTCTGCAGCATCCTTGGGCGCGGAGAGAATACCGGGTCCTGTGGCACGCTCAGCCTTTGGCAGAAGAGATCAAGAAACACAGGGAGTGCTGACTCCCAGGGAGCTCTGCTGTGCTCTTATGTGAGCTGCATTAAAGTGGGATCCTTCAGCACAGGTTGCCTGAGGTGGCACCCCTAAATCCAGGGAGCTGACTCCTCACCAGCCTCTACTTCAGTAGAGGGTGATGGCAGCACCCCAGGGACCTACCCAGCGTGCGGCCGATGGGGAGGGTGCTGCTGCTGCCCTGCCGGGGCCAGGCACTTGGGTGGCTGGGCCAGGACGGGA
>NW_010426609.1:5119-14167 GCF_000710305.1 Buceros rhinoceros silvestris | reverse complement strand
CTGCCCTGCCGGGGCCAGTCACTTGGCTGCTGTGTCCAGCAGGATACCGTCCCATATTTGCCCCAGAAATACTTTTCCCTTCTTTTGTCCTGTCTAGCTTTGAGTAACGAACCTCTGAGGAAGAGCAGAGCTCACAGATCTCAGAGCTCGGTTTTGTTGCTGCTGTTCTCAGTGCTTTGAGAATTTAAGACCTTAGAGAATAGGAAATAACTGTGCCTTTGCTATGCCATGGGGTGCCTCCAAGCCCAGGGTCTCTTTCTCAGGACTCACAGGGTAGGAATCAGGTCTCAGGCAGGTAGTGAGAGCAGGCAGAGTTATTGCAATCTCCATCTTAGAGAATAAGCCACATGCTAATCAGAGAACCTCAGGAGGAGGTTTTCCTTGCTGTGCTAGTCTTGTTCAAGATATTCGGTGGTAACTGGCAGCAAGGCCTTGCCTTGGGCAGCAGCTACACACATATTTGTTTACATTTTCCCCAGGAATCAAGTCCCCATTTCTTGAACCCCGAAGGGCATTTCGCTTCTCCATAGGGGATTGTTGCAACAGGGAGCAGTTGCGAGCGCAGCATTTTGCCCATCACCTCTGCTCGATGTGGTGGTGGCAGGACCTGGGGTACGAGAAGAGCTTCGCCCACCTCTGCCCCTCCCTGGCTGCCTCTAGGGGCCATCCCAAAGTACCCTCCTGTCCCAAGGTCTGCCTTGGGGGTGATCTCGTGCCTTCTCAGCAGAGATCAGGCAGGCAGGATCTTAAACTCTTCCAATGAAGGAGGCTGTGGGCTGTGGTGTGACAGCAGCCATACTGCCTGGGAGTTTCTGCTGACACCTGTGTCACCCCACAGCTGCCAGGTCTGCTCAGGCAGGGGGTGAGCATGTGCAAGAGCAGGGACACAGCACCCCAGCTTGTCTGGTCCCTCTGTTACCAGACTCTGCTGAGCTCACCTAGTGACAACCTTGAGTGTCCTTACTTACGTCGTCCCCAGACAGTGCCAATAAAGAGGATTTTAGACTTCAGCCTGAGCAGGGATGTTATTCATTCGCAATGAGATGACTTTTCACTGCATAAAACATATAATCCAGACTCAAATCAAAGCAAGGTCAGTGCAGTGGCTGGCCAGCCTGTCTCTGGGGGGTTAGTATGTTATTTCAAAGACAAATCAATTTATTTTTCCTCTCCCTCTTTGTCTGAACATTTGTTGCTCCCCGTTCCTCCCTGTGCCTTTCGTTACTGCCTTGAATTTTGCAAGAAGGGAGCTCTCCTCCTCCCGGAGAACATGGACAGACCTCTTCTCCCCAGGGAAGGATGCAAAATGTCAGCCTCCCGCCCAGCTCCTGATGCTGCTCATTCAGAGCCTGGAACCAGGTACATCAATAATTCACTGCACACTTTCCTGAGCCCGGCCATTTGCTGAGCCTCCACCACCGGCAGCCCCTGTTCCCCTCCTGGCTTCTAGGCTGTTTGGTCAGGGTCTGCTCGTGCTGGGACCCACCGACTCCAGCCCTTCTGGCCTGAGTGCTGGTGTTATTCACAAAGTGCTGGTTTTTTGTGCTTGCTCCAGAAAGCATTTTATTTTGAGTCCCTGGCTAGAAAATTAACTGTCCAAAGGGGCTGAAGCCCTCATGGCTCTACACTGCAGTTAGGCAGCAGTGCAATGCAATGTCATAGGAAAGTCTTCGGGTGCCAGCCCAGTCAGAAGCCCAGCTTTAAATTGCAAGTGCCGTGGGGCAAGAAATCTGCTTTCCTCTTGCTAGAAACTAAATTCAAGAGCCTTAAAAAAGAGAGAGGAAAAGGATGGTGCTGAGATGCCCTCTGCAGCTTTCCTGGCACCTGTGCTTTGTTTTGTGGCAGTCAAGGTGCCACAAGTGCTGGTAGATGCCACATCTCAGCCCAAGAGGATGCCACCTTCTTGGTTGTACACCTGTACACCTTCATGTAGCTGCTCTCCTCTCTCCCCACCATCCCAAACCCCATCCTTAGCAGAAAGACTGCCTTTCCCTGGGCATATTCCCCTCTCCTGGATGCTCCTGTGCCTCTTTGACATCGCTCTGAACAGTCAATGTTGTGCCCTCACTAAGACGGGTAACACTGGCTGAGCCTTGCAGACAGCAGCAGAGCTTTGCAAGACCCAGTGAGTGTCAGGGAGGTCCTCTAATCACAGGTGAGGATATACAAGAGCAGAAGCTTAATGGCCAACTAATGATGGGAAAGGAGCTAGACAACAGAACACAGGCAGCAACCAAGCTCCTGCTCCGGCCACCCAAAGGATTTGCTGCTCCAAAGCAGCTGAAGCCAGGCTTAGCAGCAGCCAAACTCGCTGCTACAGCCCTGGGCATGGGCTGAAAGCGTGGCTGTTTCTGCCTTTCCTGTGTTGCTGATGCTGTTCAGAGCAGAGGCAGGAGGGAAAGGACATGGGGAGTACCGCAGCCTGCAGCTCCCCCGCCTTGATGCACTCAGGAGCAAAGGGATCTATTCCCAGGATGATTATTCCCTGGCATCCCTGTGGATCTGACTTGAGGAAGAGCAGAGAGCATTGCCTTATGAAATATTAGGGTTTGCAAGCAAGAGAAGAAATACTTTGGATTGGTCATCCATGCAGCTGAGACCCATGTTTAGATTCTTCAGTGCTTAGTAAGGTCTCCAACAAAGCATAAGCTTGATGCAGCTTTGAATCCCCTGTGGATTCTCCACTGTCTCATTAACACTGAGTTATTGCTGTGCTCCTCTTTCGGCAGGGACTCTAATAAAGTTGCTTTTTGCTAGCCAGCCAGTTCTTTTATGAACTTTCCAGAACTGACAATCTCAGGGACATCCTTCAGGTGTGACTGCAATTGTCTGTGTACTCAAAAGAGAAATGCAAGGACAGAAAGTACTCTCTCCCCTCTTCAAGCAGGGGTTGAATTCAAAGATCGGGTGCAGGATGGCTGCTCTTACCCTCACTTTGACACAGAAATAGCTCTGCTTGCCTGTATGACTCTGTATCTGCTCAGGGGTGTGTAAGTTTAAAGCAGGGGATGCTCAGGGTGCTGCAGCTTCTCTGCCCTTTTTCTGCTGCCAAGGGCAGCAGCAATCCCTGAGAAAAACCTAAGGCCATCTTTCACCAAGGATGCCTGCACCCGGTACCACACCATACCCTCCCCAGGGCACCCCATGTCACATCACCTCTGCCAGCTGAGCACCAAAGGCACTGGGAGTTTGGACCTGGCAGGACTGGGGGTCGTGCAAGACCTTGGCAGAGGCTGGGGGGAGCCAGCAAGCCCTGCTGCGGAGATGAGGTCTGTGGAGCAGCATGGAGTTTGGGAAGCTCCTTCATGCAGCTGGAGAGGGGTCACCCAGGAGCAGAGGTGCAGGAGGAACGAAGAGATGGTCTGGAGCAGCAGCGAGGAAGGGAGAAAAATGGAGTGAGGCAACTGGGTACCAGGTGCCAGTCTGGGATCAGGCAGAACCGGACTCCCTCTCATACCCAGCCAGAGTTATGCTGTCAGTAGCTGTTGTTCCCTCTCCCACACACACATTACATCTCTGGCTGGGGCTGCCTTCCCCCAGCCCCCATAAGATTAGCAAAGTGCTGAGCCTCTGCCTTGCCATGGAGATTTCTGCACCCTTCCAGCAAATGCATTTGCTGTGCAGGGCAGCAATTAAGCATGGAGATGCTGTTGGGCAAAGACCCTCAGCTTCTAGGCACTCCCCAGCGTGCAGCCTGAAAGCACAGAGTGCTCCAGAAAGTTACTCGGCCCTGCGCTGGAGAGCAGAGTCCGTCCCAGCCGGCCTGGCTGCCGCGGGGCTGAGCTCAACAGAAAGCAGTCCCCTGGCCGATAGCTCCCTGCTCAGCTTCTGGAGATCCCTCGCCTTAATCAGAGATGCTACAATAACCAGGGAATCACTTTGTGGGCTACAAAAGTATGAATAAATGATGGTAAAAAGTGAGGTGTAAACGATGCTCCCGTTAGCCTTTAGCATTGGGTCTGCCCTGGCTTCAGAGATGCAAACGGGTCACAGGGTCCAGCTGGGTGGGAAGTCGGAGTCAGGCCAGGGCTGGGGCTTGTCTCTTCGCCCTCCATCACCCAGAGTCCTGCTCCCTTCCCTGGGCAGAGAACTGACGGTAGATCACACAGTAACCCAGTAGATCACACGATATCCCAGTAGATCACACGATGACCCCTTTGCGTGGTCCCATCCTTTTTCCCTCTGCACTTAACACCCTTTACCAATAGCAATTAACATGTAAGTAACTCTGGGTGGGGAACGGTCTTCTAGGGGAGAAGGGAGAAATTAAACAGTGGGAGAAATTAAAGATGGGAAAAGACACCAAACCAACTTTACTTTTTCCAGAAAAAAAGAAAAAGATCTATAATTGAAGAGAAGATAACTTAAGAGATTCTGAGAGATAACAGTGCAGAAAAGGCTGAAACTGGGACAAACTGAGACTCAAAGAGAAGCTACAAAATCCCAGCGATGGGGCATGATTAACAGCAGAACAAGGGAGCGGAGCACTCCGACTCAGACGAAGGTGCGAAACTCAGGCACCAGCTGCCAGCCCAGCTGTGAGAGTCTCCTGCCAGCACCCAAGGCACGGCTGATTGGCCGGGAGGTTACCGTGTCCCATGGCTGATTGGCTGGGAGGTTACAATGTCTCATGGCTGATTGGCTAGGAAGCTACAATGTCACAGAGCTGATTGGCTGGTTGTTCTCATCATTGGATGCTAGTTGGCTGCGTGGCTTTATTGCTTCATGCTGACTGGCTGAGGGGCTAGGGGAAAAGAAACCTAGTAAAAAACCAGCTTTGATGCAAGTCAAATCGTTGCAGCCCAGTTTATAACATTTCTCCTTATGCCTGGTACTGCTGGTCTTTGCAGTCGTCTGCACCATTTTTACCAGCCCTTGTGAACTGTGGCTCCTCAGGCACCACTAAGACCATCGGTGTCACATCTGCCATCATCCCAGGCCACTCTCAACCACAGTTTCAGGAGCTAGAGTTTAGACAACTGGAGTGTCTGGTCTGGTCCATTTTCTCCACAGGCACAGCCATGGGGGAAAAAAAAACCAAAAAGATCCAGCCTGGGACCTCTTCCATAGTAAAAAACCAACAAATATGATAAATCAGGGCTCTCACAGTAGCTGGGGTAGGTAGGTAGCCAGGTCCCGATGCTGCACTTGGCATCGGTCAGTTGGGGCACAGTGGGACGAGGGGAGGTTGCACCACCTTCCCTTTAACATCCTACCCATGCCAGCTCCCCTCCACAACAGCATGTCCTCACACATAGCTCCATGTGTAGGAGGCGGCAGACAACAGTGGCAAAGCTTCAGCAGAGGTGCTGGCAGTCCCGGCACAAGGCTGAGCTGCCTAAAGCCACCTGATGCTAGAGCAGAACATGGCAGCTTGGCGCTGTGACGTGGTTCAGCTGGAAACTAAGCATCACATCCAGCTCGTCTTGAGGAGAGACAGGTGGAGAGAAACGCGGCACATCTCCCCTCGCATGGCAGCAGAAAAGGAGTGGCTTGCTAGCTGCTTTCTTGGTGGGAGGGTAAGAAGTGGGGAGCCTGAATTTTAGCAAAGCTCCTGTGAATGCAGGGATCAGTGCAGGATCCAACCTCAGCCTTGGGCATCTGCTCCATGCTGCAAATCCACATGTGTTGAGCTGGCAAGATGCATCTCTCCTGGGGTGTTGGTTGGGGTTTTTTTGGCTCACACCAGGCTCCTTTCAACCCCCAGATCAAAACCATAAATAACAGAAGCAAACTGTTCCCTCCATGCCATCATCCACTGACAGCGAGCAAAGGCAGGAGCTAGAAACCAGCAGCAGAGAAATGGCTGGTTTGCTCTTGCACAGCAATGGCTGGACCATGCTAGGAGGACAAAGAAGAGAAGTCACACAAAGCTGCCCCACGGTGGCACTGAGAGCAATCTGTGCAGGGGTGGGGACTTGATATCCCAGGGGTCTAGGGCTCTGGCTCTGCATCTCCTAAACCACTCCTGATCCACCAGGAGAGAGGAAAAGAGCTGGGATGGGTCTCGTGTAGGTCAGCAAATGGCCAGGGAGGGACTTAGATGCCTTTGGAGGGAGGAGAGAGGTTATGGGGGAAACAATGAGAGAGGCAAACCTGTTGAATGCACCCTTGTTCAAAAGCCCGGAGAGGTGCCTCTACCCTCTGTCTCTGGGGACTGCTTTGGGGTGAGTCTGCTCTCCCTCTGCCAGCAGGAAAAAAAAACCTGAGGCATACCTAGCAACAGGGCTTTGAAAACCTGGGGACTGGGCTCTGTCCTGCCGCTAGCTTCATGCCTGCCCAGGACCCATGATGGATGCTGAAAAGGGAGAGCAGAATGAACGAGGTCAATATCTGACGTACTTCTTCAACACCACCTTCAAGAGCCTCCAGCACCAGGGGCCATGTAGGGGACACGATTCACTGGGGCTGGCTCATTTCTGTGGCTGTTTCTCTGCTCTGTCCCATCTCCTTGGATGATGCTACACCAAGATGAGTCTGGGCCTACTCACCATGGACTTCAGCAAGTTGGCCAAAGCTGGGGATGACCTCTCAAGCTCTTGTTCCCCAGTTCCTAAGATACATGGCTGCCATCCCCAAGCAGCAGCATTCACCCTCACCCCATAGAAGCAAGAAAGACCCGGCTAGGCTGGACTTGCGGGAGAGAAGTGCAGCCGCCTGCATTTATTTTGCCTAACAACAGTGATCTCTCTGTGTATTTTCATTCTGTTTTCCTAGGCTCAGCTGCCTCCTCAATGAAATGTTTCCAAAGCAGCCTGGCTTGGCGGCACGCCAGCCCCGGCTGCCAGATGAATGGACGGAGGAGGAGGGACCCATTCCTCTTCTTGACACAGCATCGCTGCACAAGAGGCCTCTGTTGACATTAGGACTGGCTGTTCTCCCGAGAGGATCTGCCTGGCCCTCTGCAGGAGCAGCACACAGGGCCAAGGCTTCATGTGATGTGGGACTGGGATCTGTCATCCTCTGGGGTGGTGGCACAGCTACAGATACCAGAGTGCCACTGTACATCCTCCTCCGGGTTGGTGGTACAGCCATGGACACCAGGGTACCATGGTGCAGCACTGCCAGGTCCTAGTCATCCCTAGTTTCTTCCCCTGGACCCTCCCCTGCTGAGTCTCCCACCACCCCCAAGAGCTGAGCACACCTTGGGGCTCCCTGACTCCTACTAACAGCATCTCTCCCTGAGACATCAGCGATGCGAAGAGCCTGTTAACTCCCCCAAAACACTGCTCCTCCACCCTGCTCAGAGCAGAGCCACAGGAGTGTGTATGCCAGCACAGGTTTTGTGGAGCTCCAGGTCTCTGGAGGGGAGTGATGCCACGAGGACCCCAAGCACAGCACCCTCAAACCCTTCAGACCTTTTGACAATAGTACGTGGAGCAACATCAGCTTCACCATAAACCCTTTTAATTACTCAGACATGTAGGACTTCACCCAAGCAGCGGCACAGCTCTTTCCCATGCCTCAGTTTCTCTACTCAAAGCAAAATACCGACCCAAGCCTTCAGGGCTGGAAATTCATCTGCAAACGGTAGCAGTGCAACAAAGTGCCACTGCACTACGCACCCAGGGCCAGAGGTGATCCCTCTCTCTGCCGCTGCTAATGGTCAATCTGGTCTTCAGCGAGGGAATGCAAATCTGTGTATGCCCCACTCACCACCTGCCACCTCCTCGTCAGAGACACCTTTAGGAGCTGTGCAAGAAAAGGATGTGGAATTTAACGAAAGGACTGAGGAAGCATTAGAAGACAAAAGAAAGACACAAATTTCATCAGCATCTTTCCAGTCTGCACCTCTCCCTTCTTGCTGGCTCCCCTGGCATCTCCTGCTGGTGGCCAGCACCCAGCTGCTGCAAACCCAGGACCAGAGTCTGGGCCAGAGCAGCACCCAGCAGCATGCTGCAGGACACAGACTGCTCCCACCAGCTGTGGTGAGGAGAGGGCTCTGCCTGGATCTGGTGGAAAAGAGGCCAACCATGCATCGATAAGATGAATTAGTTGTCTCAGCAGCATCGGCAAAATGAGCGAGAGGAGCGGAGCCCGTGAGGCCCGGCCTGCTTTGTTTCAATTACAGCAGCTGCCAGAAGAAAAAGATAACCTCGATATTGATGGCAGGAGCAGCAGACAGAGGTGCCCTTGTGGGCTGCTGGGAGCAGGTAGAGGAGGAAGGGCGGAGGAGGGTGAGGAAGGAAGGAGCAGGAGACATGGAGGAGGGGGAGCAGGACCAGAGACCAACGTGAGAGCCTGGCTGGCTTCCCTGGGCTGGTGAGAAAGACTCACCTGACCCCATTGCCCTCATCCCCACGAGGAACAGCTCCTCTTAACCCTGGCTCTTGCCCCAGTCACCGGGCAGAAAACATACCCCTGCAGAGGCAGAGGTGTGCAGAAATTCAGCTCAGAGCATCATCAGCAGAGCAGAAACGCATCATAACGCTGAGCAGAAAAAACACCTTGCTCCCCACTCAGACTGTGAATCCTGGAGAGGAGATGGAGCGTTCAGGGGAGGCATTGAGCAGGGCTGTGTGGGATGATGGATGGAGCTGGATAGGCAGGAGGGTGATGGGGCTGAGATAGGCATGGGGGTGGCCCCAGGTGCAGGCAGGCATGACCGTCTGCCAGGGATGCAGCACCCAGCTGCCTGAGGGCTGGGGAGCCCTACAGTATTTCCATGATGGAGACCAGTCTGGGCACTGGGAAGAAGGTGACAAAGATGGCTTTGGACTGCATGTGAGAACTTTGGCCCCCCACAGCATCTCAGGGCAGACACCCCAGCTTCACACCTCCAAGCCAGAGACGGGGGTGCTGAGCCAAACTTCCTCCTGGCTGTGCAGGGTTAATGCCCTGCCCTGAGGAGGACCAAGCCCTGTGAAGGTCCTGGCTGGAGGTAACCAGGACGTATGAAGAGATGGCATCTCTTGGGTCTTCAACTCCTTTACCTCCGGGCTTCTGCACAGGAGAATGCAAATCGCCGCCGGCTGCTGCTTCGCGGGGTCCACATCCCGCCCCCAGCCCCGGAAAACAGCCCGGCGCGGAGCCCCCTTCCCAACCGCC
>NW_010426609.1:4774-5047 GCF_000710305.1 Buceros rhinoceros silvestris | reverse complement strand
CCGGAAAACACCCCTGCGCGGAGCCACCTTCCCACCCGCCCTATGAAAGGGAGCCACCCGCGGCCAGGCTGAGCAGGGTCCGCTTCACAGAGGCTTTATTCGCACTCCGGATACCCACACCTCCCTCCCATCTCGCTTCTCCCCGGCAGAGACCCCAGATCGTCACACTCGGACAGAGCCCCTACATCTCCAAGAGGGGACGAGGCCACCATCTCGCGGCCACCCATCGCCACTGCACGTACCCGTGCGCAGGGCCTGGAGGGTCCGCAGGAT
>NW_010426609.1:4287-4528 GCF_000710305.1 Buceros rhinoceros silvestris | reverse complement strand
AGGGGTTAGACCACGGGGAGCTGTGCCCTGCCACCGCTGCGAGCGCCCCCATCCCCTGGGGTCACCTCCTGCGGGGCACAAGCTGTCCCTCCCCTCGCTCCCCGGCCAGGACACCCGCGGGTGCCGGGACACCCGGGGGTGCCAGGATGGGCAGAGCACGCCGGCAGTGCTGCTCCGGTCCCAGTTCTGGCCCCTCCACCCCCGCTCTGCCGCTCCGTGCGGTGTCAGCCGGCAGCGACCG
>NW_010426609.1:2553-4135 GCF_000710305.1 Buceros rhinoceros silvestris | reverse complement strand
CGGGTCCCTCCTGGTTTGCGCAGCGGGCTTCATTGAGCTCGGAACGGCAGGCAGCGGCAGAGCAAGGCTCAGAACCGAGCTCCGGGGATGAAAGCGCAGCAGTCTGGCGGGGCTGAGAGGGGTTTTCACCCCTGGTCGCAGCGCGGGAATATGACCCACACGGGGGTTGCTGGAGGGGGTTGTTACACCGCAGCCAAGTCCTTTCGTGCCTCTGGGAAGCGAGTCGGCACGGTCTGCACACTACAGGGTTCTGCCAGGCTGCCCAGCCCGGCTTAGTGCTCGTTGCCCTCCTCCTGCTTCTTCCCCTCAGGATGGAGCTGGCCACGGTCTCCATGGTGGTGGTGAGCATGGGTGGCAGGTTCACGGTCCCCGCTCCGGTCTGTGGCTCTCTCCCTGCTGACCTCGTGGTGGTGGTGAGGGTGGAGGGGGTTGTGCTTGTGGATGGGGTTCTCTGACACCTTCTCCTCTTGTTCAGGAAGCGGGCTCGGGGTTACAGGGACCTCCATGGTACTGTTAGCCTGAGGAAAGTAACACAGGGGCTGCTGCAGTGTGTGAGCACTCCCTCAGCTAGCACGCCTGGAGCTGGGATGGAAGCAGGCCAGCATCTGTCATACAGAAAGCTGCGTGGGTCAGAGCAAAGGCTCTCCAGCCGCAACTCAGGGCGCAGGGAGGATGGGAGAAGCACTTGCAGCACAAGCCTCTGTACCTGTGTTCCTTGGCTCAAGCTGTCTGTGGCCCAGGGGATTCCTGAGCCAGGAAAGAGACTTTGCATTTAGTATTTCTAGATGGATTTTTCTCCTAGGAAGTGACTTGTCACCTGCTGAGCCCAGAGCTACATCCTCTTCTTTGCTCTGAGCTTGTCACCTCTGGGTCCACTGCCTGCACATTCCTTACATCAGAACAGCCAGCGACCCTAGTAAGCTCTTCCGGAAAAATATGTTCCTTCTCAGCCTGGAAACTCTGACCTATTTAACTGCCCTTATTCCAGACCTTTCATCACCTTCCCTCTCAACCACGGCTGGGGGCAGATCCCAGCCCAGTTGCCTGTCTCTAAGGTGAAGGTAACTTTGGTTTTTTCCCGATGTGCAATGCCAGAGGAAAGAAGGGAGCCTGACTGCAGCGAGCATCCCTGCTCCTTACCTCCTGGGTGGTGTTGGGGTAGAGGGAGCAGTTGCCACAGAAGTCCTTGCTGTGGGTGAAGCGGATGGCCGACTCCACAAAGGGGAAGTGGAGGAAGCTGTAGGGCAGCTGGATGTGGAATGCCAGGCGTCCGCATCTGCAGGGAGAAGCCATGGCCTGGCTTGAGGCGGCGGGAAGCTTTTGGAAACCCACCAAATGCTCTGTAATGCCCGAGGAAAGCCTCAGCTGAGGTGGCGGCTACTCACCGGTCATAGACAAGGAAGTCATCCTTGTCACCCCCCAGGACCTGCCAGACATCAGGCTCCTCCGGCTCTGGCTGGAAGACGGGGACACCCGGGGGAGCCTGGCGCTCCAGCTCCCCAAACATGGCTCGGGAGAGTGGCCCCTTCTCGTTGACAATCATGTAGCGGACGTCGACTGTGCCCTGCCGGGCCAGCCTCTC
>NW_010426609.1:2185-2483 GCF_000710305.1 Buceros rhinoceros silvestris | reverse complement strand
GGGGGGGGCCGGCGCCCTGCCCCCGGCGGGCCCAGCCTCTCCCGCAGGCCCCCGAGGCTGTGGGGAAAGAGGTGTGAGAGAGGGGTTGCCTGGGGGGGTGTGTGTGCGGTGTGTGCCATTCTGTCCCCCTGGATGGCAGGGCTGACTTTGGGGTAGGGGGAGCAGGGCTTACCTGTGGGCCTGCTGCAGGCAGAAGTGTCAGCTGGCCTTCAGCAGGGCCACCACCGTCACCTGCCCGGCTGCACCCTCCATGGGGCTCAAGCCATTGACGCTCCACGCCGGTGCCTCTTGGCAAAGT
>NW_010426609.1:1259-2010 GCF_000710305.1 Buceros rhinoceros silvestris | reverse complement strand
CGGAGGCAGAGGCCAGCCCCAGCCCCAGGCAGGTGGCCAGGGCTAGCACCAGCAGCCCCATCCCAGATCCCCCGTCCTGGTGGGGAGAAACGGGATATTAGTGTCCCCTCTGCCCCAGG
Organism: Buceros rhinoceros silvestris; assembly: GCF_000710305.1. Taxonomy (NCBI): domain Eukaryota; kingdom Metazoa; phylum Chordata; class Aves; order Bucerotiformes; family Bucerotidae; genus Buceros; species Buceros rhinoceros. The sequence continues at coordinate 1,891 of NW_010426609.1, read as the reverse complement.
GCTCAATCCAGCCGGGTCCTCCCAGCCCCACTGCAGCCACAAACTGCCTCCTCATACCTCCTTCCAGGGCAGACAAGGACTGGTGGGCAGTGTTGGACTGGTCCCAGCACAGCACTGGGAGCCAGGACACCCATGCTGGGGGCGGGTGGCAGAAAACGGGGTGAGGTGAGGGAATTGGGCTGCCCAGCTCCTGCAAGCACAGCACCCTCACCACCGGTTTTCTGGGCACCTGTTGCCGCAGCTGGGTGCGCTCGTCTCCCACAGAAGGGACGCACCTGCTCCCTGCATTTGGGGAGGAAGGTCCCACTCCCCTGTGAGCCTGCTCCACCTCCCCAGCCCCAAAGCCAGACCCAGGCATAGCTAGAGGTCTGTCTCTGCCCCAGTGGAGAGGATGGATGCAGCCCCCATCGTCCTGGCCATGGGCAGAGAGTCACAGGGACAGGGATGGTGTCACCTTCAGGTCACCTTGAAAGTCCTCGATGCCCCACAAACTGCTTGAAGGGTGCACAGAGCCTTTAACCTCCCCACCCCCAGCATCAGCCTGAAGCCCTTTCCTCCCACAGCCCCCGAACCTTGCCCACCCCAAGATACACCCTGTCCCTCCAGGATGCAGCACATTGAACGGGCAGGGG
>NW_010426609.1:0-983 GCF_000710305.1 Buceros rhinoceros silvestris | reverse complement strand
CAAGCCCCAGCGGCTCTCGGCAATGCCCAGCTGGCCGTAGTCTCCCTTTTATCTTCTGTCCACTCTCCCCGCCCAGGAGGGAGGAGAAGAGCCCGGCTGGAGCAGCAGCGACTGCTCCTGGCCACCACCGCCTGCCTCGGGGACGGCAACAAGGCAGGCACTGTTCTCTTCGGTGACATGTGGCTTCCGAGTCCTGCTGCTGCAGCCCAGCCCGAGCAGTGCTGGGGCAAAGCGGTGCCTGGTGCTGGGCTGGCACGGAGCGTGCCAGGCAGTGCCATGGGGACAAGATGGCCACGGCTGCTCAAAACCACCCCACAGGCACAGGAGGGCCAGGGACGTGGCCAAGGGCACCACTTACACCACAGGGTTACAGGACCGTGGGGTGACATCGAACAGTGCCAGCCATGCACAAGGCCCCAGGGGAGCTGCCAGCACAGCCTCTGCCACTTTGCAGCCAGAAAGATGTGTTCCTGCCCCACAGCCCTGGGGTGCCAGAGCTCCCTGCCCTGCGGGGTGCCACCCCAAAGGCTGTGCCATCCTTCTGCGTGGTGACACAGCTGCTCTTGGGCCATGCTTGGCTCCCCAGCCGACCCCCAGTGTCCAGTCCCGGGGAGGCTGTGGCAGCGCGAGGAGCCAGTGCTCCCTTGGGAAATCACTGCGCTGGTGGATTCTCCCCCCTTCCCAAACAAACAAGAGGAGCTCACCGCTTCGGCTGCACACGGACATCTCCGCAAATATTTGACCAGTTTATCACACCTGGGCTCTGTACAAAAACATGATAAGACAGGGAAGGGCAGAAGGCAGGGAAGGGACACAACGGGGGCAGAGACACGGTCCCAGGCACTCAAAGTGGGGGACATCTGTCTGAAAACAGCCGCGAGCAGCAGGGAGAGAGGAGATTGCTGCTGGTGGGGGGAGGGCTGAAGGGGCTCAGGGATGTCAGCAAGGACATGGGGCCATGGGTTGGGACTGGGGAGCAGTCA
>NW_010426608.1:13586-48576 GCF_000710305.1 Buceros rhinoceros silvestris | reverse complement strand
TATATATATATATAAAGGCTTAAAATCGTGTACTCTCAGGAATGTACTGAAGTATTTGGTACTAATTAAAGTATGTCTGTATGTATAAAGAACAAGGTTATATTGGAGCCAAGGTAAAAAAAATTAAATCTCAAACAAATGTAGTTCTTGTGTAAATATTCCTTATGGTGAATTACAGCTGGAATTTCCATTATTTGATGTGTCAGAAACCAATACACTCCAGTATTACAGAAGACACAAGTGTGCTTCATCAAGGAGGGGCACATTCTTTCCTTTTCTGCTGTGTCTGGTGTCTTGCAGCAGATGTAGATACATCTTTTTGTTTGAAGACAGTAACTACAAATAGCAAAAAGGCTTCTTCATTTTTAAAGTGGAGGGTAGTCTAACTAGCACAAACCATATTTGTTCTTTGACAATGTTTTAAAGGAGAAGCATCTTAAAATACACTGTGAAAAGGGCTCCCAGACTTGAAGTGGTCTTCTGGTTGCTGGTTAAGGAATATTGAGCTTTTCACCTGAAAGTCAGTTGTTCATACCTATACCACGAGCTCAAATAAATCAGAGTTTGCAGTTCCCTTTCAGCCACTGGGGGAAGGTGAGCGGAAATGGAGACTAGAAACTGCAAGTTGTGAATTTGCCTTGGGAACAAGAGAGAGATGGAACAGGGTTGTTCTTGCCTCTAATACTGTCTGCCATGGAACTCTGCAAGAATTTTTCCTTTTGTAGGTTATGTCATAGATGATTCATTACCTCGGAGAGCAGAGTAAAAAAATAAAAATTAAAACATCATACAATAACTTGCTTTTTAATTATCCCTTATTAACCCCCAGTTGGGATTAAAAACATGGGGAGAGGCTTCTTAAAACAGATTTCTCTTCAGGTTTGGTTTTTGTTAATTTGTGCTTTGGAACACAGAAGCTTTTAATTTTGCTAGTGATTATGCAATATGAAAGAAATATCTTTTGAAAGCATCTTATCGGTCACATAATGTAACTTAGATTTGAGGCTAGTAGTGTTCTTAAAGCAAGAATTTTGCTTCCTTTTGTAGAAGAATTAGAATACATCTCTTCTAAGTGTTTTTTGCAATGCAAGCTGTTTTATTGAAAGCTGCTACAAATTACTTATTTTCCCCAGATGACAATAATATTAAAATAATGTAGGCCCTTCTCATTAAAATTCTTTGAAATAACATGAAAATATTGTAAATTGTGCTGCTGTTGACCTAAATTTATGACTGAATTTGTCTAAATCTTATGATTTATCCCAAACTCATTCTGGCATATCCTTCATTGCGTGTATTGGTAACTGCATTAGCCAAGGCCAAATATGGTGGTGGCCAAATTCCTGTGCCTTGCTTCAGGTTTGACAAGAGGATTTTTGGGGAGAACAACTCAAGTTCTTGCATCTGACTTGTTCTGTGAATTGTTTTGCAGTATAATGGGGGAAAAACACTTCAGTCCGTTCTGAACCTTACATAGAAGTCCACCAATCTGCCAAGTTTGTAAATAAAAATAGATTGTGAGGTGTGTGCACTTCAGCTGTGCTTGCTCTTCTGGACAGCGCGGTAAATCATACATGCTATAGTGTGCACTCATAGTAAACCACAGAGCAGTGACTTGAATCCTGTCGTCTTTCTGAAATAATTCTTTTGGGAAGTTGAGGATCCAGGACAGGAGATGTGTTTTTTGTATTTTGTAATGGTTTGTTATCTTGAGATGCTGATGGCACTCAGACTATGTGTATGTATTTTAGTTGAGTGAAAGTTAGTGTCGGTAGTGATGGTATTCCTGTAGAGATAGGTCTGATAGATCTCGTGCACTGAGTGGTGGGACCACATCATACAGATACAGGATGAGTGGAAATTTCTTATATTTGGAGATGTTGTCTATCATGGAGCTGCCCAAACAGCTTAATCTGATTTTTTTTATGTCAGATTTGTACAAATAAGACAAGCACTGTGCAAAAAGCAGCTTTTAGGGCCCTCAGCTACTCACAGATGATGCAGGTCAGAGACTAACTGGTCTTGTGCTGGCAGGTTTAATGTAATGTAGTGGTCTAAGAGGAAATCATTGCTTTTGTTTGATCTTCCTGTACTTGTTTCATAAGCTTTGATATACCACTTACTAATCAAACACAGTTAAGTGCTGAGAAAAAGGAAGTCGTCCAGCTGCTATTGCAGTAATCAAAGTACACTAGGAATGCGTAATCAGCTGTATAAGTAGGGTTCACAATAAAACCAATCAGCGTAGTGTTACAGGAAACGGAACCATATACCATCTGTATTCTCGTTCTTCTTTCCCTCTGAGCGCGTAGGGTAGTGTTTATGATATTAAATCTATTTGAGCATCTTTGTACAACAGAGCTGTGAGCTATGTGGAGGGAAGTCCACATGAGGTTTCACACGCTGGGATGTGCTGCCTTCTGTCTGTTTTACCTTTCTGCTGGAACAGTACATTTTGACCCTGTTGATCTAACTCAGTCTGTTTTGCAGAATACTCAACAATTCATCTGTTCCTGGTTTTCTCTCTTCTCCATTCTGCTTTAACACATCAGAAGTTGCTTGTACTCAAAAGCTTTTTGTGTGTTCTCTAGCGAGTTGCACTCCTTGTTCCCCTCCCTGGTCTTGTTGTTTCAGAGGAGAAACGTCAAGCAGTGGAAGATCATGTTTTGCTCTAAAGGAAGCAAATACATCACAGCAGAGGCAGAACTTGCATACTTTTCCTCTGTCTACACCTGTGTTCTGCCACTCTGTTGTCTGTCTTAACTGATTCTGACGGGAGTTGTAATTACTTTGGTTATTGCATTACAATTACTATGTTTACTGTCTGTTGAGATCCTCTGGGTAATAGGGTTGGGTGATTAGGGCATGATCTGTGGATATTTTGTTTTCTTAATTTTATTGTTGTTTTAGGCAGTCAGGGCACTGAAAGATTTCAACTTGCCTAACTTTCCAAACTGCAAGAGGTTGAAACTTGTGGTAGTCCTCTGATAAAAGGTTCTCTACTTGTGACTGACTGGTTAACAAAATTAAGGTGTGAAATTCTTCTATCTAGGAAAACATTTATTTGATGACAATACTTAAACTTTTATGTCATCCTGTTGTTTGGGGTTTTTTTTCCCCTCTAGTTACTTCTTTTGGCTCTTAAGCATTTTTTCAGATACCTTCTCCGATACTAGAGCTAATTACTAACCCTTGTCTCCCTTCTATAGTCTGGAAGATGAATGAGATGGTATTTCTTACAATTATCTGTAGTGGACTCTTTACCAAAGTTCACAGATTTCTTTTTTCTTTTCTTTTTTAACTAAACGGTGGTCTTAATGCCAGTTCATAATTTCAAATACCATTCATGAGTTCTTTTCTGCTATTACTTTTCATCTTGATCTGAATCCTGCTGGTGCTCATGGAGCTGCTGTAACCTGATAATAACAGATAACACATTGTTTCTTCTGAACTGCTACTCTTTCCAAGCCAACTAATGTCTTTGCTGGGAAAGTGAATCATACAGCTGTATTCCGTGTCATTCACCAAACAGTGTGGTTTTGACTTCACTAGGTGTATCTTTTGATAGAGCTTTTTGTTTCCTTGGTGACAGTGTTGTAGGCTGTGTTCTGGACATTGGTGGTGGTGCTTAGATCTGTTTATGCTTTGAAGTTACGCTCAGAGAGAATAAATACTGGTGTATTTAGAGCCTCATCTATACTATTATGTGTTTACTTCTGTAAAACGTGCTTATGTATGCTTTTTCAGCCACTCTAGGAGCTCTTCTAGGAAATGGTTCAGATTGCAAATCAGTCTCGTAACTTTGTACCTGAACAGCTTTCAGGGCTTCATTTGAAACCTGCGTAGAAAACATAGCCACCTTTGCTGTTAATGCTCTTGAAGTCGGTACAGGCTTCAAATCTTTCCTCTTTTGTCTTTTGTCCTCCATATCCTTCTTCAACCTTCAGAAGGCTTGTTCTGTGGTGGGGTGTTTCACTTGCAGCACTGTCTCTCAAGTTGTAGAAAGACTTCAGAGAGAAAGTAAAGCAGAAGTTTTATACTACTTCAGAGCCTCCAGGGGTGTTTGGGTTTGGTCAGTTCTTACAAACGGTCTACCCTAACTTAGGCCGGCCTTGTTGGGAATGTGTCCTAGTGCAGCCACCTTGTCTATTCTCAAGAAACAATTCTTTCATAATCATATCTGAAAAAAGTGACAAATCAGTTGGTACCCTGTTGAGTCTCCCTGCTTGTGGCAAGGATTCTAGCATGTGTAAATTGAAGGCTGCAGCTTTTGGTTTCCTTACAGCAAACGCTTTCTGTTTTTCGGCAGTCTGTAGTGCTTAGTCTCAAAATCCATTATCTGGAAGTTTTTGATCTTGTCCTTCCATGCTCTGTATCTTCCTTCTACTTTTTTCTTTTGGTTCTTTTTCACTTAGATATATGCTGCTTTTTTATTTGCACGTAGACATTCATGAATACTTAATACTCAGTAAATTAATGGCTTAAAGGTAGCATCTTTCAATGCATGCATGAAGAGGGTTTCTCATTTCTCCTTTGTAAATGAAATATGTATATCTGCATCCATAATGTATTATTCTGCTTTTTGTAATATAAATGTAAAATACGTAGGTCTTTTATGGTGCCCTATATCTTTGAGTTCTGGATGTTTTCTATATTTATGTAGGTGCCACATCATGGGATATGGGTCTCGGTGGGTTTTTATATCTTTGGTTTTTAAACTTCTTTATTCCCTCCATGTTTATTCCTTCAATGTTTATTTTTACTTAACCATGCTGTTTTGCAATGCTTGTTCTCTGAGGCTTTTGTTTGTGTTTGCATTTACTCATGCTATAGTGGTTGGCATATAAATGCCATTGTAATCGTATGGTGTGCATTGCTGAATATTTGTTCACATATTTTTTCTTAGTATTGAATTTAATAGTATAATCAGATTAAATGAAATCTGATTCCATGTCTAGAATATACTTCTCCTAGGAATGTAACAACAGCCAAGTTTTTCTTTGTTAATTCAGAGCTCTCATTCTCTTTTCACCCCAGTAACTTATGAAATGCATTGCACTTGCATTGGGCTTATGCACCACTTCTCATCAACTGTTGGGCAAATTTGCTGTTTACCCTGTTTTTACTTGTCTCTGCAACCTACTTAAGGTTTAAATTGCTGCGTGAACTCTTCCCAAATTGAACTGGCAGATTTGTAATGGCAAAAGCCTGACAATGTGTATATTCCTTTAACTTTTTAGTCTGTTTGTAGACAGGTAGTGCTTTGCTTAAATATTTGCAATCTAGTTGTTGCTCTACTGGGTTTACATGTAATTTGTGACTTGCCTTCTGAGACTGTCTGTTTCAGCGATTACTGAAAACTGTCTTAAAACTTGTGTCAGTAATGATCCAAAATAGTGCAAATAGAATACCGACTCTTCTGTAATCTATAAACCAGACCAGGCTTTCTCTCTTTTTTTTTTTTTATTAAATTCTCAGCAGCAGGTTCTTGCCACTCAGAGAAAGTAAAAAGAGAGAATATAAATCTACTTTTAAAGTTGGATCTCACAGTGTTACAAGCTGCTTCATAGCATGTGGGTCTCAAGTTGGTATCACACAGTTCTGTCAAACCTGTTACAGTCAGCAATAGTTGGCACCTTCATGGATAGCTTCTGGAGATGAGAAAATGAGTGAAAGTATATTTCACTATATAACCTGAACACTTTTTTTTGTTTCTTTTGTTATGTAAAGATGGTTCTCTGGGCAATAGGGAGACTGGGAGTGTGAGGTTGAGTAGAGTAGCTTTCAAATTGGTTCTGTGGTACCAGCTTCTTTGTATGTACAAATTCGTCTCCAGGAATGTCAGGAAACTGAAATGTCTCTTGCTCAAAAAAAAGTTCAACTGAAAACCTTATGTGATTCTTTTTATTGTAATCCTGTGCCTGGATCTGACATATCATAATGGTGGTAAAAGTGTAGTGTAAACAAAAATAACTAAGTCATGAGAGTAATGTAAAGCAAACCTTTGTGGGGTCACATTCTTTAATTTTTAATTAAATTTAGTGATTTTTTTTTGTAAATAGCACAAACTGCAGCTGTAAAACAAAAAAATCCCCCCAAAACCAACCCAAACTCAAACAAAACCGAACAACCAAACAAAAATCAGTTTTACAAGTTCTGACTCCTTGTGACACTGTGATCTCAGTCAGTCACCACTTACACACCATCAGAGGCTGCGTCCGTAATGGGTTTACAGTGCAAAGCTGTGTTACTGCAATAGAACAGCGCTCGTAAAGGGCGAGAACTCGAATCACGCTGCTGGTGCTCAGAACTGCAATAAGCTAACAGGAGTGAGCAACAGGCTGGAATCAGAGCAAAGTTATTTTGTTTTCTGCTCCTGCTTACCTGCTTGGATGCTGTGTCTCTGACATCGAATGGGAATTTGTTTGTAGTTGAACATATGGACAACTTTTATCTTTTCATTCTCTGTACATTTTCATATGGAAAGGAAGATCTTAAAGTATCCATAAGTAGATATTTGTTAGAATTGTTTGAATATTTTAATGAAAATAAGACATGTTGGATTTGATTACATCTGTTCTCATTTTTTTTCTATCAAACATTGGTCTATTTGCAGGATGTAGTTTTGTATAGCTGGTTGTTGTAGAAGCTTATTTTTTGTATGTTTTTGAAGCTTATATTTTATGTCTGTTTCAAAGAGCATCCTGAATTTCAGATACAAAGGTCTCTGATTTTAGGTGCTTTGGTTATTTGCTGCTTCTGTGATGCTTCAGCAAAGAAGAATAGATTATATTGTCTTCAACTGTTTTTGCCCATTGGGTTATCACCATGATTATGTAACTGCCTCATCTTGTTGTCCCTCCTTCTCTGTTATTGCTCCTCTTTCCTCTCTATGTCTTTTTACACTTAAACAGTACTGAGTTTTTGCATAGAGATGGTCTCTCTAATATGGCTAAGAAAATTGTGGGGTAGTGGGGTAGACCATGTATTTTAAAGAATGCAACCATCTGCATGCCTGCCTTTGTTTCATCTGGCTTTTAATTTGGCTAGAGTAATGAAAATAAACTGATCTGTTTAAATTTTCTCTAGTCAAATTCTTTTAACTTTCTTTGTTATGCCTCTCTGCTGTTGTATATTAAAATTAAAACCAAGCATTTAAGTTAAAAATAATAAAGACACCCTTGTATTAAAAACCTACACAGGAGTGATTGTGACTATCTTGCACACTGTTATTAACTGGAATAAACTTGAACTTTAAAGTCCTTATTTCTTGCTCCTATCACAAATGTGTTGTCTCCCTTGATTGTTGTTTTGTACTTTTGGTTATTCCTAAAAATTTGTAATAATAAGCAAATATTTTCCAGAAATACTATGGATCATTTGAAAAAATACTTGATCATCTTTAATTTCTGTTGAGAATATTTTTCTGATATAAATTACCATTTTAATACAAAATTCTATGCTAATGTTAATAGCATAGAAATATAATATATAATTAAAGATGCTGAATAAGAAGGAAGTTTCTCCTTGTGGGAGAGCAAGGCTGTGTGTTAGGGTAATTTTGGGGTAAAGTAGAGTTTGTCAGGTTTCACACTCCACTGCCACTTCTCTAAGGATGCAATACAGAATGTATGAGTTTATAAATTACAATATAGTGACTTAAATTTATACTATAAATTATATTTACAATCTCGGGTTTAATGATTGACAGAAACTGTTCTGGGATGGTGTGCAGAATGGATTTTCTTGTTTTCTAAATGAGAACTGAGCTGTGCAAATTTAGTGTGTAAAAGATGGTTCTTCAGACATTGACTGGAGAACTGACTAGATTGTGCATAATCCTTTAACTCAATATTACCTTGTCTCACAGAAACAATTTGCCATTTTCAAGTGCTGTGAATGTGTCACATACTTTTTCAAAAGTACATAATCTGTAAGTGTCAAATGTTTTGTTTTTCAAATAGAACAGCTGAAAGCTAGGCTAACACAGTCAACTATCTTGACACCTCCTGTGAAAAGCAGCTTAGTTTGCAGAGCCTACATTAATCTGTGATTGGCTGTTTCTTTTTTTTTCCCCAAATAATTAACAGTTGCTAGAATGCAGGCATTGGAGTTTTCTCTCCCACACCTTTCGTATTACCATTTTTATTCCTGCGGCTGAAGCAATCTATTGTGCTGAGTATAAAAAAAACTACATTGGGTGTGGCAAGGTAAAATATAGTGTAGAACTCATGTAGACTCTTATATTCTAAAACACCTATAAATATATTAATGTATGTTGATGCAAAATCATTGATATGTAACATTCTGAGATACCTGAACACAGGCGTTGTTCGTTGTTGTCTGATCCCAAGGCTAGCGCATTATGGTAACAGAAAGTTAAATTTTATGTAGTTGGCTTCTTTGTTAACACAATCCTTTTCATCAGCGTGCATAAGCAGATTATATTCTTTAGAGGATGGTGTTTCATAAAACTAGACGTTTTAGTCTAGTCTGTTTTTAAAGAGAGTCATTAGAATTCCAGTTTAATTTCTTGTTCCGTCTGTGGTTGTATACATGTGCCTGGGGAGATTTTCCTCTTGCTCTGACATCTGTTTTTATGAGAGTGCTACTCTGCTTTATAAATTTAACAAACGTTTTAGTAAGCATGACTTTGTTCGGCTCTTGGGGAAACTCAGACTTATCAGCATGGGTCTGTTGAGAAAGGTGAGCAAAGGTCCTCTGGGCGTACCAGGTCAGCCGTCTGTGCTTGCCGGGGCCAAGAAATGTATAAAGAGACTGCAAGTGTAACGAGTCATAATGTTTTTACTGTTTCCATATTTATCAAACATGTCAAAGAATGTGATCACAAGGCCTTCCAGGGATTAACTGGTCTAGTATATTGATTCTTTCTTTTTTTAAATGGTGACAAAAGCCAAGTTCTCAACATGTGGCAATGCCTCGTATCTGAGTGTGAAGAATGACTGGCTGATCTTGGAGATCTGTTCTGAATGGCAGGCAGCATTCTCTGTTTAATCACACCCTCCAACTGATGGGAACTTATGCTTTTGGGAGTGACTAGTAACTTGCTATATTTGCCATGACCAAAAGCATGAATGAATTTTCTGTAGTGTCTGTAATGGTACTTCTGTAGATCAACTAGTCAATAATGCTTCGAAACATGCATGTGAGTTGAGCAGTGAATTTAATCTCTTCAGGCTTGCAAGTGTTACCAAAGCATTTTGAGTGCACTGGCTTAGCAGCTAGCACGAGATTTTGAAAATTGGGATGAACGTGTTCTCTTCCTACCAATATTGAGAGCTAACAGAAAAGTAGAGTAAGAAACCCAACTGCATGGGACAGACATCTGTAGATAGAAGTCTGTTTCCAAAAGAGGTTTGATTTCATGACTAGCTGGCTGAAACCTGACTGTAGGCATTATCATTAGGTTGTTCTGTCCCACTTACCGGTTCTGTGTACTTTTGTTGTATCAAAATTATGAACAGGATGATGTAAGTGAAGTAAAAGTTGTCTATCAAGTATCTAAAGGTGAAAAACATAGGTAAGCATTGGAAGGGGTGGAAGGGTTTTCACTATTTTGATACCTTTTTGTTCTCTTAGAGTTGCATTCCCCAAACTTTAACTTTAAAATGTGAACTCATGTTCCTGTGATCAAAGACACAGGATCACGTGCATGTGCTTGTGAAAATGTGTGCAAAATTGTTTTGAACTTCTGGCCAGTTTCAGCCAGATTTGACCAGAAGTATATAAAAAAAAAAATCTTAAATGTAGCGAAAGTAGATGACCAGCTTAAGAAGGTAAAGAAAACCTGTAGGTACGCCTAACCGTAAGAGAAGATTCAACAGGTCCTCAACATTCTCAACCTACTGCAAACAAACAAGTAAAATGCTCCAAGTGTACTCTAGACTGTTCTGGTTTTAAAATCTATGGAAGAATGATGATGAGGGAATTGATTTTTATGCCCCAGGGGAAAAAAAAAACCAACAACCTGTGGAATAACTGGAGCCTTTGCAATTAATGTAGGAATATTGATAAAATGTAGAAAGAGACCGTAAAAGAATCCTTTTGATGTTACCGAGTCTAGAAAATTGTTGCATCTTGTTTTCATTCACAGTGGTTTTTTACCATATGTTTATTGTGATGAAATAGAGATTTGATGGAAGCTGTTATTTGTTTTGGGTATGGTGCCTTTTTTCTTGTCTTTTTTCTTGTTATTTTGGTATTTGGAGGAGTGGGGTTTTTTTCTTCAAACACTGCATCTATATATTTATGTGTTCCAGCTGCTTTTTCATGTGCTAGATCCACGGGACACTTTGTACCCTGCTGTCTTTTCCTTGAGGAATAATGGACCGCGTAAGAAGGCTGTACTTGCAATCCATGCTGATTTCTGCGTGTGGGCAGCAGTTGTAGCCCGAGTCACCTGTTAGTGTCTAAGAATAAGGTGGAGGTGAACCTCCTGGTTGTGCATTTAGCTCTACTCTTCCAGCTGCTTGCTTCTGCTGCAAGGTTGGGCAAGCTGAACTGGAGAAAGAGATATCTGGTGCTTAAGTTGTTGTCTAGAAAGGTGTGTAACGACATGCATGAACACTAAGTGTTAATGTACTGTTGGGATGCTTCTTGGTAAAGATCGGGGTTGTCTTCTGTAGCAGTTTTGAAAGATAACAAATTTGGTTGATGTTGGTCAGAACTCTGATGATAAATGAAATTAATCACATATGATTTCATATTTGTTGATATCCAGAAGGTGCTAGTGTAGCTTTCTAAGATAAGGCAGGAAGGAAGACTTAAGCATGTTATGAATTGCTCCAGGTTAGCTCATCTGTTGATAGGATAGATTTCAAAAAGTAACAGTTCATATACAGTGAGGTTTGGCTTCGCTAAGTATTTTAGCGTTTCCTGAGCCAAACCTGTAGTTTGTGCTGAGACAGATCTGTAGTATATACAGTGCATGAGAGTGAAATAAATATTTACTATTAAAATCTGCTGGAGAAATGAAAATAGCAATAATGCCATTTCCCTCTTATGTACCACCTTTCATCTAAAGATTCCAAAGTACTTTAATACCATTTAATTAAGCGTTAAAATGTCCCTCTGTTACAGATTGTTTATATTTTGTGTTTACAGGTGGGAGAAATACAACTAAGACCAGTTCAAAACATAGCAAAGGGAGGTCTTAATAAGAACCAGGAGTAAAACCCCAGGAATCTTAAATCAAGGTTTTCTGCTTTGGGCTTAGATCCAGCAAACACTTCTGCAGGTGTTTTAATTCCTGCACTGCTCACATGCTTAAAGTTAAATACCCATATCTAAGTACTTGTAGGATTGGAGATATAACAATTAGGAGTCTTGCCTTTTTCAGTCCATGAAACATAAAATACCAAATGTATTTCAAGCTGGTCTCAGGCTTTGCATGCTAAAATACGCATTAATAAATAATGCTGTGGGAAATTATGCTAGATAGGTCATTGTTTTCTTTTTAAAAAATAATCAGCTTCTTGCCTCCTACAGACTAGAATACAGAAATTTTTAGGTGTATCATAAAAGTGCAGTTCTACACAAACTGGGCTTAGAGTCGCTTAAGGATTTAATAGCATGAAAGTTCTTCTTTTTGTATTGTCAGACGTCCATACAGAGTGGGAGTGAAGTGTGCCAAAGGAGCTGAATGCCCTCAAAGAGTGGCCCAATCGAAAATGTCATTGAACAGCATCATAAATGCAGGGTCATGCACTGATGTTCTAAGAACAAAAGTTTGTTTTGTAGATTGAGGTAGGTCATAATTTGAAAACAGGAAAATTGGTGTTGTGTAGGCTAGTCTTGGAGAGGATCAATAGAGCTGTGAAATGGTAAAATGAAAATCTCACTTTTAGAAGAGGTACATCTTCCCGATGAAAGGAAGTCAGGATGCCATCTCATAAGGCATTCTTGGAACTTTGTGTAGGATTTGGTGGGAAACCAACAGTGTTTAAAGGATATTAAGAAGGAATTAGTTTAAAGAAGAGCTAGTGCTGTTGTCAGGAACACCGAGTCTCTCTTCTGAGAGGAGACTGAAACTAGGCTTTGGGAGCAGTGTAGTACCATAGGGCTAAGTTCTGATGCAGCATCGCAGCTTTTTAAAATGCCAGTTCTTCAGTCTGTTTAATTTCAGCCATGAGTTCATTTTGCCCCCATACCCTTAGCCCATGTTTTCAGATGGCCGAGAAGCACTAGCAGTGTAGTTTACTGGGGCTGTACAAAAGTGCTTCAGCCCTCCCTGTGCTTGCTGGGTCCTCACTCAGCTGCTGCCCAGTCTGAGCCGCAGGAGGGCTGTTGGAACAAGCTTCCCTTTGCTCTGTGGGTTTATTTTAACATCTGGCGTTGCCATTCTGTGTTGCAGTGTGGAAATGTTATTGGAGTAGGCAAGGGGCCTCTGTCATACGTGATCCCCTTAAGAGAAAATTTTTCAGTGGCAGTAATACCGACAGACAAGGCAGCTTGACATCATGGCGCAGGTACTAAGCTGTTGCAGAATCATTTAAAACAACAGGAAAAAGTAATTGGTTGTCTTCCACCCAGTCTTCTGTGCACAACAATGCCAGCTGATTTGAGCACAGTGAACCATTTCTGTTTTAACCATAACTAATGGTAAAATAATGAAATGTTAACCAAAGTTCTATAGTTTATATGTCACGAGGTGCTTTGAGGGTGATGATCATTTTAATTGTCTAAATATTAATGTAAAAATGGACACAATGATATTTTCCATTTTTTCCAGTTGCAGGAAAGTCATACTTTTTAAAAACAGTTACATTGTGGTATGATAAAGGGAGGAAAAAACTTGTTTAAAAATTTTAAATTTAGTAAAAAGCGGAAACGTGTAATTATTTAACCATTGCCTGTTTGGTGACTGTAATACCAGTAGTTTATTCCCAGTTGAACTGATTATTAAAAAAACAGGAAGGAGAAATATTTTTATTTGGTATTGCAGCAGCGAAGAATGACAGGCTCCCTTGTGTTCGGGCCAGGCAAAAGGGGTGCTATAGTCGTGAGAGAAATAAAGCAGAACCATTTATGACCCATTCATGTTTCTTAAGTAATTTTTCTGCTTTTGTTACTGCACATAGGCATTCAGACACAGGCGTGCATATGATGCCACTTGTAAGCTAAAAGCATAAAAGTCTGTTTCCTGTTATTTTGTGAGACATCAGGTAAAAAAATGTATTTTTGACAACAGATACCTCTGCTACCGGTAACTCCTTAGAAATAGTGAAATATTGTTTAATTATTTAAAACAATTTTATCTCTATAGTACTTTCTCACACTCTTCTCGCTTTAGTCAATGGAAGCATGTTAGTAGTTTTTAATAGGTTTTACTTTCAGACTAGTACACAGGATCAAACCTCTGTGATGTTTGGATTGCTCGTACTTCTGGGTTAAACTTTACTGGTATGCCGTGCACGTTGCCATCTTTTGCCACTTGTGATCCTGGCCAAAGGGCAGGTCTAGAATACAAAGACAGACGTTTTTCCTTGAATGCTCTTCTTTGCTGGTAGGTGCTGCTGAGGTACCAGATACAAAAGCATCCAGATTTTTTTTTGTATGTCGGTATTAGTTTAAAATCTTCAGGCATACTGTACAGAATAGAAAGAGGGAGAAGAAATAAAAGGTGCACCTACTTCTTGTAGGGTTACATGGCAGTGAAGGACTTGGAATGGTCTGATGGCTCTGACTACTTAGGTGGCTGATCATCAGGCTGAGCTGACAGTAGTGCTGTGAGGTGAATTAAATCCTGTGCTAGTGAGGCGTAAGCATGAGTTATGTACCGTGTGTTACATACTGTCTTCCTGGGTCCTGTGATAAGAGGCACAATGTATTTTGAAGACTCTCCCTTCTCATCTTGTTTCCTCTGCCCAATGAGTTACACGCCATTTATTCCTGCATGTAACTTGAAATTCAATGTCAGATGTATTTTCAACTCCTTATTCTCCACTTTGTTATGATACCAGTTTAATAGTGAGGGGCTGTTGTATTTGCATCACTTCAGTAAGTTTGGAGATGTCTCTGATATTTGGAGGTTATGATGAGTTGGGGTCAGAATCTGAATCTTGTGGTATGACAGAACAGAATGTAGCTGATAGATCAAGGTGCAGGCATACCAAGTAGGGCACCAGAGGTGCATCAAACTTTTCAAACTCACTTTAATATCCCTAACCCTGCTTTCTGTCCCTTCCATACAGAAAAGTTCTTGCAGGTTCCCACATTTAATTTTAAATTTCTTTGGCTGTAACTGGTTTCTGCCACATCTTCTGAGAAATTCAGAGGATGAAATAGTTTCCCTAATACCTGTGTTTGAAAGAAATCTTGATCGCTTATCACTGATGAGAAATACAAGACGTACGATTATGTCGTAGTGGGCAGGTGTGCATGCAGCGTTTTTTTGTAAAAGCTGTTCTTAGATTTTTTGTTTTGTTTAAAAAAAAATTGAGGGTGATTATTCGTCTTGCCAAACCTGTATTTTGAGCCAAGATTGACATTGCTGGTTCTATTATAGCTTAACAATTTGAATAGTAGCAGCAGCATTCTCCCTACCATGTGACTTGGTGAGAAAACATGGATGTAGTTGAAATGAGGGAATGAGACCACGGAGTCTAGCAGGGGAGACAAAATTACGTATTTACTACTTGGGTTTTATCCAAGAAAAATTCTGATTTCCTTTCTCTTCTCTGGGGTAACATGATGGGAAACATAAGCAACAGAAGTATAGACAAGAAGGACGGTACAAAGATGGTTAGCTGGTTTGACCGTGTCTGCAGTCAGTTGTGCAATGAAGTCAGTCACAGGTTCACCTCACCCACTTCGCTTGCTGATGGAGCCAGATTTCCTGCTACTTTTAGAGGTGTGTTTGCAGCAGCATCAGCCACTTACCTGTTCAACAGCAGCACCTCCCTGATTTGGTGGGAGATCATCTTCCAGGAAGTTGGCAGCAGATCTGTTTACCAGCAGCAACTGGGGACAGGGTAAATTGAAGCAAGATTTTTTTTTTATTTGTCCAAATGGGTGAATGAAGTGTTGAGGTGAGACTTCATCCAGAGGAAACTGTAAACCATATGACTTTGTCTTGGTTGTGTTGTATTAAAAGATGCTCTATTTTCTTACTTAAAATAGTGTTTTGTGTTATTTAAAATGATGTCTGTGGTTGAAAAGAGCTTGGCTTTAAAAAATAAGTTGTGCCAAGTAGGCTGACTATACTTAGTTTTACATTTAAGTTTCTTTATTCCAGGAGTAGGTAGGAAGGGTAATGAAGCTGGTGAATGGTCTAGAGACAAGTCCTGTGAGGAGCAGCTGAAGGAACTGGAGTTGTTTGGCCTTGAGAAAAGGAGGCCGAGGGGAGACTTTATCACTCTCTACCCGATTGGAAGTTGTAGCAAGGTGGGGGTTGGTCTGTTCTTCCAACTAACCAGTGACAGGACAAGAGGAAATGCCCTCAAGTTGCACCAGGGGAGGTTTACGCTGGATATTAGGAAAAATTTCCTTCCAGAGAGGGTTGTGAAGCACTGGAACACGCTGCCCAGGGAGGTGGTGGAGTTGCCATGCCTGGAGGTGTGTAGATGTGGTGCCGAGGGACATGAATTAGTGATGACCTGCCAGTGCTGGGTGAGCGATTGGACTGGATGATCTTAAACGTCTTTTCCAACCAAAACAATTCTGTGACTCTGTGACTAAGGCTGGGAACACATAAGGCTAACATGTATACAATACATATGCACAAGAATGCTTACAGGCTAAATGAACATTGAAACGTTGAAATTCGGGCTCATTTTGAAATCCCAGTTCATACAGAAAAGAGTTAAAAATAGTCAGGATTAGAATGTATAAAAACCTTAACAGATGGGTGCATGTGTTTCAGGACATGTGCTCCTAACTTTCTTTTCTTTAAATAAGAGGTTTGCATGCTGAATGGATTACTCCATAGCTCTTTCCTGCATAATTTCTTATGGTTTTGGCTGAAACATCCTGTATCAGCTACTGTAGAGACAGGACACTAGACTTGGAGGGAGAGAGTAGCTGGGTTTAGTAAGCCTCTCTTCTCTTGTTTGTGGTCTGTCAGAATCCCTCCTCTGGGCTGGCTCATGACTCATAGCATGGGAGATGTAACCCCCAAAGTGCTTTAGACTGCCAACTCTGTCTCTATTTTACTTAAGCCTGACTTGCCCTGTCCCACGGTCAAGTTTTCCATCTGGTCTGAGGGTCCTATTAGTATTTTGCAGATATACAGAAAGTGAACGTAGGGCTTCTACATGAAGTAGCAAGACATAATTGCTAAAGCTTTCTAGAGTATTTTAATCTTAAGATTAGATTTAGTTTCTTAGCCATTTTTTTTTTTCAGACCAACCTAAATCAATGATGGAAATGCTTATACTGTGATAGACATGAGACACAGTTTAAAAATAAATCTCTTAAGTTTCTGTTTGAGTGGAAACCCAACTGGGAAAAAAGTTTCACTACTTGTTAAGTGATTGCAGAGAGGCCTTTAGCCTATTAACCTTATCTATAGATGTTTCACATACCACTTCATTAACATTGCATCACAATGAGTCTTTCTATTTGTGACTTCCAGAGCTGGAATTTCTAGGGATGAGGCAGCAGCTATCAAAAATACAATTAGATCTAATTGTTGTGAAATAAGTATTTTATTGGCACAGATGACAAGAGTTGAGAAATACACACTATCTTTCATCTGTGCATTTCAAATAACTTTCCAGATGAGCTAATTAGGCCTTCTAGATAAGTAGATGTAACTTATAAATAAATAATGGGAAGTGACTTGCCTAGTATCACATAGCAAATCAAAAGCTGCCTAAAATGAAACCTGGGCGACCTGGCTTCGAATTTCGTGCTATCAGCATGCTGATGCTGCATCTAGTTGAGAGATACTTGCACAGGACCGTGAAAAGTTGAGGGCTTGAATTTTCAGATCTCTGTTGCAGCTCTTTCTTCATTGTACAATATTTCACAGGGTTGTTGCGGAAGAAGAGCAGAGCTCCTTCTTTGCTGAACGCAGTAATGGTTATTTAAAAAGGCAGGCTATGGCAAAAGCGTGGGGAATGCCAGCGTATTCCTGTAACAAGGTGGAAGCTTTGACTTCCTTAAATTGAGTCCTGCTTTTGGAACAGTCTCTAGGTTAAATAAACAGTAGTTTGCTGTTTCCCTAACACAAAGGATTGCTTCATTTGAGGCGCTTCATGTGCTTGAATGTTTTTTGTTGGATTTTGTTTGTTGTTTTTTTTTAAACTAAAGATCACATTGATCCTGAAATTTTAGTGTTTGTTTTTCCTGCCAGTGTTGGTAACATGATTTCTTTATCTTGGTGAAAGAATGGGCTGTTATTTTGTCAGTAGATTACCCCCTTTTGGTTGCTCAGAAGGTCATCTTATGAACTCAAGTCTACACTATTATTCTTGGAGTATTGATGATATTGATAACCTTCTGTTTATGCTGTCTGTACTGAAGAATGATGTCCCTTGGGATCTGTATCACGTAATTTGTGACCTCAGGAGGACCCACGTACTTCGTGTGTAATGAATTATGGTATTATGGTGCCCGTGGCTCTTGCCTCAGAGCTTCCAGTGTGAAAACCATGCTGCTGACCATACAAAACTCCCTGGTGTACACTGGAATGTGTAGTGACACTCAAAAGCAGTAGGTCTTACTGTGAGTATCTTTGCTTATATTTGAAATGAACCTTTCAAAGGCTTAAAACAAAAGGGTTTTTTGCCCAAACTCAGTCGTTTGCTTTGATGCATGTGCTTGTGGGACCCTCTGCAGTACCCACATACAGTGATCAGGGGTAACATGCTGGATTGAGCCTGCCTAGAAACAAGATGTGTTTGAAGTTCAGAAAGAGACTTCCAGCTTGTGAAATTTTATCCAGGTTCTTTGTTTTGGGGGGAAGGTTCAGGAAATTGAATACCCTTCTGTTCAGAAGTCAGGGAGTCTGGGTCTTTACAGAAGGCCAGAATTCATGTTTTCATATTACAGGGATAGCACAAAAAAATTAAGATGGCACTTTTCATATCACAAAACTAAGAACTTCATAATATTGATGTTTTTAAGGAAAATATTTTTTCATAGCCTGATCTCATTATGCAAGGAATAACCACACAAGTTCTTTATCTGACTAGCAATACACCTTTTTGGTATATTTTTCTTCCTTTCTCTTAAATAACAGCATGAGAAACAGTCTTTCAAATCCTACTGCAGCATTGATATCTTTTTTAATTAATATGTTATGTATTTTGCATACATAAGCATAAACGTTACTTGGCCAGAGTTGCTTCTCACCGTGTTGTTCTTAAGGCACAAGTAGAAAGGCAAATCAATTTCTCATGGGAAAAGTGATGTTGATGAAAGTACGCAGCAAATCAGGGTATTAATTTAAATAATGTGTTGTTAACCAAACTGAGTGATGAGGCAACATGAACCATGATGAACGGTGATAAATTAATTTATCCTGAAGACAAATTCATTAAGTTACAGACACTAAGAAAAACGGCTCTCAAAATAGCTACAGATTATTAAGCAGCTCTACCTCATTCTCTACATGGAGATACTATGGTTCTGTGATTTTTGTGACTTACACAAAGATGATTAGTAGCAGGTGTATTAGAGGTGATTGTTGAATCCACATTATATAGGGAGACCAGATTCTACTACCTTTCTGTAAAATGATACCGTGTTCTGAAAACAGTTCTATCAGGTTCACTGGTGTTACTTGCAGAAAAAAATGTACTGCTTAACATGAGTGAGGATCGCAGATAGTGGATATATGGCCGCCTTATATTGACAGAACCGGTACAGTGGCAAGATCTCTTGCTGGGTTCTGATACAAGATGGAATTCTTTTAGGTAACAAAATACATCAATAACTTATTCTGAAAGTTGCATTCTGCTCTCTAATGTTCATGAGAGATTAAAAGATCAGATTTGAAGAGACAGCCAAGCCACGTTAGCATTTTGTTGCTGATGGGAGCAGTCCTGCTTCTTTTGCCTCCCCCTTGCTTGTTCTGATGTTCATCTGATCCTTTGGTAAGTTGATTGAGGTTTCCAACTTGCAGAAGGCTTATTCTGGATAGATTAGCTTTCTGCCAGTGAATTGACTCACTGAAGGATAGATCACATGAATATCAGAGCTGATACAAGGAAAGCATCAGGAATGTGGCTGGAAAGGGGCATGCTATTAGAAGGAGGGAGTACGGGACCTGTTTTCAGCAGCAGTTGATCTGTTTACATCAGCTCAGCCAAGTTCCTCTTACTGTATCTTAGCATCTGACTGCTTTAAGTTTAAAATGCTAGTCTGTAAAATAATCAGTATATTCAGAGCAGCGGTCTACCTGAGAAAAATAGTGACTAGAAAATAATTCAGTGCTACCAAGAATGGATTACTCTGTCAGATGGGAATAATGAACTTTCTGCTGGTATAGTGAATGGCTTTGACTTATTAAAATAAGTCTTGTTGGTAAACAGGAGACACTGCTTTCAAAGCTTGTATTTCTCATTTGCTAGTATTTGACCATTCTATGAAAGTAATTCAGCTGTTTCACTTGGCAATATTGTGGACGTTGCAGCATAAAATTGATCTGTGTGCTGGGGCACTGGCCCCTGCAGAGTCATTCATGGCACAGTCCTTCCTGGACTGGGATAAACAGCAAAGTTCTGCTACGTGTGCTGTGGCTGTACCAAAGAACTACACAATGTCTCTCTCCTTAGGTGATCCAGAATTTGTTCATCATCTGCAGGCACAGGTTTTTTATGCTTTCAGAAAAAAACACGTGTGCTTAGAATAATTTGAAATATGCTATTGGGTACACTGTGTTTATCCTAATACTCTCGAGCTGTAAGTAGGAAGTGCAGGCGGCCTCAGAGGCTTGCTGTTCTTCAGCACATCTGAATAGCAGGTGTTCTCGGTGCTATTCATTGCCTTTGCAGTGTGCCAGAAGAGTACTTGAGCTCATGCTGCCAGGCTTATTTTTTTTTTTCCTTTTGATTTCAAGGCAGGCTACAAAAGGATCAAGAGAGTCTGCCTTTTGGTTGTCTCTGGACCTTCTGATTGTCTGTGGACAGGCAAGAAGTTGCATATTTCTCTTTTAAGGTTGCAAAAATGGCCTTGTTGACTATCTTAAGCCAGGATTTTAATATATTCCTCTGACTTTATAGTTCTAGTGTCATGCTTACAGTATGTTGGATTGTAGCCTTGCTGCTGTAATCCTGTCTTTTCAATACCACGTTACTGGTTTTCTTGTCTGTTGAAGTATAGAGGTCTTTTATACTCCAATTATGTGCTTCTCAGTAAGCATTGACACAAATGAGAAGGCATGATAAATATTATTTTGGGATTAGTATTTAAGCTTAACAGGTTTATGTATATGATTGTAAACATAAGCATATGAAATTAGCCTTTGTATTTGACTTCTGTTAGAAGCTTCTCTCAAAAAGCCCAAGCAAGTCACAGGTTTGTTAAAGTACCACAGAACAGGACCAAGAGTGAGCAATGTAGCATTAATCGTCATGTCAGCAGTGTAACATCAACTCTTCCTGCAGTGGCTATCCTGTTGATACCCAGTTTGGAATGATTTTTCCTTGCTTTTTATCGGAGAGTTTGCTAAAGCTTTCCTATGAGGCTTGTTCATGTTTCCTGCCCACACATGTCCTACAAACAAATGCTGTGTGAAGTCTCTCTGAGTTCCTTGAATCTTTGATTAAAGGCAAATTTAGGTATCATCTCAGAACAACAATTTTGGGAGGTAATAGCTGTATTTACAGTGAGTAGAGGTAGCCTTCAGGTGACAGTCAAAGAGTAGAAATCACAAAGTCTGAAGTCTGTCCCTGCCTTTGTCCTAGACTTGGTTCTTAATATAGGCAAGTCACAGCATGTCTCTGCAGTGAAATAGGGATTATACCTGCCTACCTTACAACAGCCTAAGTTTACTACCCTCTCTAAAGAAGGAAGGTTGAAAAAGTGCAAAGTGCCATTTCAGTTCTGTTTGCATTTCATTGGTACTCTTGATTTCCAGGGTGAAGGAAAATTACTCTTTGTTTTGTCTCAAACCTCTTTGGATCCAAAGTACTGCAGCTGAAAAAAGACTTTTCTCTTCTTCCTCATGTTTTGAAAGCACTCTCATGTTGCTGCATCTGCCTCTGTCATTTATAAACTGCATGCTGGCACTCTAGAATTTTTGTCTAAGGTAAAATTTTTTTGGTTTCTGATGTGCTTTAATTTCTTCAGAGCTGAGCTGTGGCTGCTCGGCATGTGCGGCAACAGAAGCTGTGGGGACAACTAAAACCATGAACCAATTGACTACCAGCAGCCAACTTCTTGTTGTTCCTAATTAAAATAGGAAAATGGGAGAGAGATCCGTGTTTGTGTCACTTTTTCCTTTATTTCTGTTCATCGGTGACCTTTGAGTCTACAGATTGAAATGTTTTTGTTGCTTTATACCATTTTTGGTATTGATATAGAGATTTTGAAGCCAGCAGGTATTTTTTCTTTTTATTGAAATATGCCTTGGTTTGGGTTTTACGAACTTTCTTTCCCACCCAACCCTTGTTCTATTCAGTGCTTCAGTGCTGCTTTGCTTTGCCCTTTGTATCGGTTAGGAAGCAAAGACAAGAAGTAAACCAGCATTCAGAACGTGGAAGTGTTGGTTGTACGTTTGGTGCCTGTTTGAACATACAAAATACTGTGCTGCTCCCAGCGCAGCTTTTGTGACTCATCAGCACCTTTTCGGGAAAAGGTCCTGTTAGGCTAAGCGGAGGAGGAGAGAGGAGGGGGATCCCTCTTCAGCCTTTTCATGTGTTCTGTATTTATAATGGCCTGGCTTGAGGGGTAGCACCTTCCTGTAGGTGCCACTACCTGTTTTTTCCATGCACTGAAGGCTTAAAACTTCATACTTTGAGATTAACAGATAAAACAATTAACAAGGCTTCAAACAGTTCCTTGATGGAACAAATCTGTTCAGGTGCCTTTACACAGTGTTAGTAAATTGCTGAAAGTTTGCTTTTTATGCTGTTATTTTTTGGACTGCCTTGATAATTACCTGTTTATGGAGTTACAGACAGCTTAAAAAAATTACATAAATATGAAAAATATCATGTTGCTCCTTTTTTGTAGCTTGGGGTGCCTGGTAGGAGTCTAAAATAACAAACATCCATCAATGTTGTTTTCGTGGTTCAAATGACAACTGTTTGAAACATCTGCTCTCTAGCAGTGCGTGGGTAACATCCTTTATGAGAAGTCATGTGTCTGAAGAGCTGTGTCAGAGCCAGGGTGTTTTTAATTTTTTTTTTTACAACAAACTTTGCTGCTAATCTTTGCTTTTGGCTGATGCTTGTCAACCTCAAAGCATGTAATTTGGCTAAAGGACATATTTTGTTCTTCAGCATTTGTGAAGCATATAGGTATGTGAAGGGCAATGAACTCTGGCATAAGCAGCCCGTTGTTGTTCAGTCATTTCTGAGCTAAGCTTACTGCTATTGATCTCATGAAGCGCTCCAAGATCTCGGCTATGCCTCCCTTCAGAAAAGGGAGTCAGCATGAATTAGAGATTTTTATCTGGATTCTACAAACAGCTTTGTTTATGCTTATTTTTTTCTTCCTCTTCTGTTGGTAAATTCATATAAATCACTATAACTTGCTTGAAGGAAATGGAGCAATGCTGAAAAACAACTGCTAAGGTTTCAGTTCTAATTTTTTTCCTAATGTGTTTGTTTTAGATGACGAAAGATTTCATTGCAAGATAGAGTGGTAATATTTAAGCATCTAGTTTAACATTTAAAAGGAAAGGAATGGCAACATGCAGAAACAATCTTTTTTATTACTGTAATAGCCAGCCCCAACAGTAGATCCAATGTTTAAAAGTTTGATGTAGCAAGCGGTGAGCTGTACTCTGTAGAGATTCTGGTTTACATAGTTGTACTAATTGAACTGTTGAGGAGTGAAAAGTCTGTCTACTAAATTCTCACAAAGCCTTTACATGTGAAGAGACAAATACAAATATTGACAGTTGTGAGAACCTTTGTATGCATCCGTGGGGTAGAATGGAATAACACAGTCTTTTGTTTGCCTCTTTCAGTGCTTTTGAAGAACCTCAGAAATGTATAATTTAGCAAAAGGCAGTATCTCAGTTTTCCACCTAAGCCCACATCCTACAGTTAGAATGAGTTGAATTCAGAGAAGGAGGATTCATGGGGGAGGATAGTTTTCAGCTGCCTTTATGTTGCCCTAGGGCTGGTGGTTTTGTTTTGTTTTGCTCATTTGTTACCTCAGTGAGTGATATTGCAGCAATCTTTGGCTTCTACCCAAAACGTGATCATGGTGCTTGGAGATCATCTTTCCACTTCACTGGCAATACACTTCATCCCCATTCAGCTTTCCCTTGAGCATCGGAAGGCAGTAACTCACTGATGGTGAGGTGTCTTGCAGCCAGATTGCCACTACTTTTCTGTACAGCAGAATCTTTCCAGGTAATTGCTGCTTTGGTGAACTTGTCAGCTCTAATTCATCCTTGTCCCTTAAGCCTGTGCCCTCTGTTTTTTGTCAGCTTCTTCTGTGGCTGAGAAGGAAGAGTGAGAACCTGGAATTAATTCTGTCTCTCCCTATATGTGAACATTCAGCCCTTATCCTGACAACTTTGGGGGCATTGGCATTACTGTCATTAACTGGTTAATCCTGATGATGGTAAATACTTACTGATTTAAAGAATAATGTGCATGATTGTTAATGCAGGTTCGCTTTCATGGAGTGTCACCTCTCAATTTTGTCTGTAGCAGTTACTTCAGCACTTGGAATATTTGACTCCCAGTTTGCCACGGAGCTCTTCAGCTCATAGGATCGCACGCTCTTACATTGAGAGGCTTGTGGCAGCATTTGCTCTCAGCTGTCTTAGGAGATGTATTTTGGTTTACATTAAGAACTAAGTTCATGAGACTTAACAGGTGCAGTAGGTATGGCAAGCACTTTTCCCCAGTTTTTCCCACAGAGCCCTGAGAATCCTTCTCCCTCATTGTTAAGAGGCTCCAGTTTGCAGTGATTCTCCCTCTGGCAGAAAATTAAATGTGTTTGGGCTAACCAGGGGAATCACTGGAAAGAGAAGTGCTCAGTCCACTGCAACTCTACCATGTTAGGCTTTACAATGTTGCTAGCAGAAGCCATATATCGGGCATCTCTGTAACACCATTGCCTTTGGATGGCACTGCTTTGGTGCAATGACTCAGAAGTGTGTATTTTTGAGATAATCTCAGTTGTACTTGCTGTGGGTTAGAATGTGTTCAGTGACAGAATACTGTTTTGCCCTGTCAAAGACAGCTGATAATTTCTTGCTACATTAGGACTCTTCTATCCTCCTCAGTATCATGTGCAGACCTTTGAGCTGAAGCTGTGCTTCAGCTTTCCTTCTGTTTTAGGATAGATCGTGTACGTGCCTGCAGTGCTATTAACCAAATCGTTTTAGGCAGCACTATTTCCTTCTGCCATTTTGTGTGCAGTGTAAAGCTACCAAGCTGTAACCTGTGCTAGCACTGCTGTATGCCATCTATCAGTTTCTGTGTGCAGTATTCTAGTTTTCCCTCCCAGTAAGGCTGATTCCTCATTACTGACTCTGTTACTTACTGGCAAGCCTAGAGGACTCTGGTCAGACTGTCCAGTGGGAGGCTGGGAAAGAATTGGGATTGAAACTTCTTGCAGAGTGGCTCTGTAGACCCAGCTATCTGTCAGGATTGTGCGTGGTGCTGTTGTGGTTGAAGGTGGGACTTGTAGAACTGCAGTTCTGCTTTATTTTATAACGGTGCTTGTTCACCAGGACATCCATTATATTAGTAACAGCCCTTGTGTACGCTTTTCAGGAGAGAAAGTAACTTTGAAGGCTAATTGTATGCTGTCTCCACTGTTGTGGTGAATTGACCTCAGCTGGCAGCTCACCCCTTCTGCAGAGGGATGGGGGAAAGAATTGGAAGGGCAAAAGCAAGGAAAAAAAAGTGTCAACTTAGAGACAATTTAAGTCAAGTAGGGGACAACACAGGAAACACTCCCTCTATCCTACAACCCCAAGCTGATGGAAGGGCAGTCACTACCAGCAGATGGAAGCCCAGCCAGTATCAAGCAATGGCTACTTGGGAGAAACTCACCCCTCTGCCATTCCCACCAGACCCCCACCCCATTCGATGGCTAGGCATGATGTTAGGTGGTACGGAACAGCTCTTTGGTTGATTCAAGTCAGCTGCCCCAGCTGAGTTCCCTCCCAACCTAACAGAGGTGGCAGAGCGAGCAATGGAGGAGGCCTCGATGCTGTGTAAGCAGTGTTCAGTAGTGGCTAAAACACTGGTGTGTGGGCAGCGGTGTTTTGGCCACCAGTCTAAAGTACAGCACCACATGAGCTGCTCTGAAGAAAATGATCTCCATCCCAGTGAGACCTGGTACAACTGTGCACTGTTGCTCTCTGTGAGGCTGCTTTATTTCAGAATTTCCCCTGTAACAGGTGCACGAGTACATGGTGCCCGTCAGCAAAGGTTCAAGCACTGCTCAGATGTTGTAGGGTATTCAATCCAGTAGCTGAAATCAGACCTAATTGTTGGATTAAGCTGGGCTTAACTTCTGGCATAGTCTATGCAGCAGCAAGGATCTGAAAACTAGAATTCTGAAGTTCAGTGTTTTGCTTGTAGTTTAGTCATTATTCAAACCTTGAGTGAAATATTTATTCTTTTAGCTTCAGTATGCTCAACTATGAAATGATAATGTTGATAACACTGAATTCTTATGTGTGATGGTAGAAAGTTAGTAATGCTAAAGGCAGGAGAGTCTGTAAGGATCCTTTATTTCTTAGGAATACCAATAATTAAGGAAACCTCAAAACAATACCACTGTGGTGTTATTCTTGGATTTTTTTTTTCTAAATTAGAAAACATTCTTGAGAAATCTCCGTGAATTCTCAGGTTTGTCTTCATCTTGAGACATTTGACAGCAATGCCAGATAACACTGGAGCTGTTGTTAGAAGGGAACCCAATATTGTTATTGTTCCACTTAAATGGAGTTGTGCGAGGAAATGTCAGCTCTCCTACTGAGGCAACTCAGTCAACTGGAAGAGTTTTGCATTACTAGCTGCCAAATGAATGAGAAGAACCGATTTAATCCAAGTATGACAGCTTACTCAACGAGCATCTAAAGGAGTGAAATGTAAATGAACTGCCTTTGCAGGGGAGATTTCTGGAATGTAAACACAAGTGGGAAATACTGATTTTGAGCTGGTAGGTTTTTATATACATAGACAAAACCCTGTATCTTTTAAAAGATGATTAAATTAATGTAGAGTGAAGCAATACAACATTTCACTTAGAGTATGAAGAGATAGGAAGAGCAGTTAGTTTGGATCAACTGCATTTCATGGAGTTAAAAAGAAATTTTATTGTACTCCAGAATGTTCTCACTGTCCTTTTACCACATCTTTTGCTTGTACATACGCTGGGTTGATAGTGTTTGGCTTAATTCACTCTCAGAATCAGCGGAATTAGCAACTTCGACTTGAGTGGCAAAATACCTTGTCATTGGACTGCTTTTTAAAAGTTGGGGTTTAGAACTGCTAGCTTGTCATGTGTCATTAAGTTACTTTTGATTGAATTTAATTTGGGGGCCAGGAATACAAGCAAAACAACAACAAAAAAAATGAAGTTAGTGAAAATAGGAGGGGAACTCCATAAATTTAGATGGTAGAAACTCACACAGACAGACCAGTCTGTAGGCTTCGAAGATTCGCTGCAGTTGGGTAACATTAATACCTCCTGTTTAAGTCGTACTAGCACAATTTTTAGAAGTATTTCTGCTTGCTTCTGTGGCAGATGCGAGATATTTACCATTTTGAAGTAAATAGAGAACCTGGGGATATTTATGTAAAGTCAGTGTTCAAAATCTTGGTACTTTGTAAAGGTTTTAGCTCTTCAAATTCTTTCTTTACCTTAATTAGATATAATATGAAACTCTATATCCTAAAGTACAGGGTAGAGCTTCTTGTAAACAAATCTCTGTTGGAAGCATTGCCATGAAAAATATTACGGAATTAAAGGTAGGGTTGTTTGGTTTAGTCTGTTGAGAAACAAGTGCTTGGCTGGTATTGAATATAGCTAAAAGTTTGTTTCACTACTTTTCATATATGCTAGCTAGAGGTAATGTAGGAAGTGCAACAAAACAAATACAAATTTTATGTAAATTCTGTAGATCGATTGTTAATTCTGTAACAGCGTTCACTTGACTGTAGCAAATATCCTGAGGATTAAGGACCAGATGGAGTTAATTGGCTCCTCCCAGTCAGTCAGTGATCTTCAGGGAGTTAGTTTCAGTGCTTATGCCTAATTTCATAGGATTCAGTGACTTTGTATTCTGTGTAGAGGGAAGAGGGATGAACACAATCTTGGCAAAGTTTCAGTAGTGTCAGTGATTATTTCCAAATATCTGTGCTCCAGTATCAGCAACTAATTAAAACTCTGCCATGTACTTTTCTCCCATAGGAGTCATGAATCGCCTGTTGTGGTATGGCTCTGTTTCTCTGCAGATACAGTGTCTCTCACGCGGGAAAAGTGGTTCCTGCTTGTGGCTGTTATAATTTATCCTATAAAAATAATAATACAAAATTATCATGTTTCCAGGAACGTTAACTGCAGATTTTACTATGTGCCCTTTTTTGCTGCTGCCACTACAGAACAGCTTTTTCGCCCAACATTTCTCAAATCAGAGTGAGCTGGGGAAAGCTTCCAGACTACGCGGTCCATCACATGCTCATTGGACAACCAGTTCATCAAAACTGGGGCGCGTCTGAGAGACATCCCAGAAACAAGCCAATGACGAGCACTGAATGAGTCCATGCAGTTTTTAGGTTTAGAAGGCTAGTGAGTATTTTTAAGGTCAAGAAGTGTCAAAGTTCTGGTATTTCTTGCCAGGTCCACTTTAAAGGGCAGTGTCTGTTTTGGTATGAATGGAAGTTCTGGTAGGTCAGCAGTCTTTAGGAGTGGACAGTGGGAACTATAGGCCACCTGTGTTCCTTTGATAAACTGATTGGAAGGAGGGAATTTCTCCCAAGAAAATCTTGGTTTTATGGCTTCTTCACAATCCTAACTGTGTTCATCTTTAAAACAGATAATTATATAATTGTGGTACTCAAAAGTTACTGTCTTGAAAAATAACTCAGATATGTGAAAGGTTGAGCGAATATAAATACGTAGTGAATATGAATGATAGTAAAAAACCAACACCCCCCTCCACCCTGCAACTTAAACCATTGATAAGTAGGTAACTGCATGACGAAAAGTGAGTTTTATGGATTTCTTGTGTTTGGGGTTTTGATTGGGTGTTTGGTTTTTTGGGTTTTTTATATGAAAATGGCCTGGTTGGAGAGAGAGTTCAGGCATGTCAATGAAAGAAAAATGGGGCTAGGAGTGATAGAGATGGAGAGCGAATTTGAGGGAAGAGGACTGCATGAATGGCTCGTTCCGGAAGCAGGACTGACAGAGGAGATGTGCTTGGTTGGTTTGTCATCACTTTCTCTCCCTTTTCCTCTCCCTTTTGTAATCATCAGTGATTTGCCTTCAATGTCATTGGTCACTCCCAGCGCCTGGAAAGATGCTGGTAAACAGGCAGAAAGCTGCCTACTTTTTCCCTCACAGCTGTCTTTAGCACTAAGCTTTTCTGGGCTCCCAGTTAGGACACTGTTGTCCAAGCAAGAACCAGGGTGTGGCAGGCTCCAGAACTGTCATGGAAGATTCTGAGGAGGGGGGAAGTGCAGGGAAGGTGTGAATCTCTTCAGGATTTCTGGCCCCAGAAGCTACTTGTTTTATGGTAGTAATTCTTCTAAAGCTTTCCTTCCCTTTCCTTTGTGGGCAGGATTTGCAAGTGACTTGACAAATTTTGAAGTATTTCATTTCTCAGACAAAACAGGGACTGTTTTATCTCTAGATAATATCACTGTTAACATCAGAGACAAGCTTCATTGCTGGTGTAAGCAGGTGCAACTCTTTTGACTTGACAGAAGTTGCACACGTATTTGCCACAGGTTAATGTCCTCTGTTTCCACCCACGTAACAGTTGGGTAAATAATGATGCACACAGTTCTCATAAGGGGATTATAGCAAAGCCACAATGGAGTTTATTCAATTTTGATAGAATCAAGTGACTTCACATCATCGGCTGATAATGTGATTTACTACCGTACCAAGGATTCAGGTCTGAACCAGATACAACTTGTTTCACTTGTGCAAACAAAGTATTTAACTGAGTTTGAGATACATGTCTTTTGTCAGCTCATTTATGAGCTGTTTAATGCAGACATGTTTAGGATCAACCATCCAAAGTCTTCTTGGGTCTAAAAGGGACTAAATTAGGAGCTTGTGATGCAGCAGTTTTTACTGGCATGGAATTTATACAGGGGTGAAAATAAAATAAAAAACTTTTCTGTAAGTATGTCTTAAGTCATGTTGGTGTGTTTATTTGGGATTCAGTATGAGGGGTTAGGCAGGGGGGCTTGTCTTTCCTGGGCTTGGTACACACTTCATTAGGGTTACTTTATGTTACAAGGTCAAATGTGATCTTGGTGCACAGGCCTCTGACTTAAACAGAAATTCCCTTGATTGCTAGTGAGATTTTTTTTTTTTTCTTCCCTCCCCACCTCAAGTCACTTTCTGACGTCTGGCCTGATTGAAAACAGGCAGAAACTGGCATGGAACAATATTATGTCATCCTTCGCTTACATTTCCTACCCACTCATTCTTTATTTTAGTGTTATATGAGGTCTTCAGCAGTGTGTGACATATTGTTATAATTACATCATTTGGAAATGTGTTTATTCCCAAGAGTTGTAATTTGATTTAGGAACTGTTTTCGCTGCTTTCAATCTGTTATTCATAGCATGGCATGACCATCAGGCTTCTGCAGCAGGGCTTGACACACCACTTTAAATATTTGCAAACCAAAACACAAGAGTCCATTGATGCATGTGGGGAGGAAAGAAGGAAAGGGACGTGATTTAAGATTCGATAAAATTCTTGCAGGTTGAATAAACTCTAATAATATTGTGGTAGTTTCTGTGTAGAGTATTAATTCGTTCATATCTCTCTGCCATATAAACAAATGCATTTTTATGAGTGTTTTTACATGTTTCTGTAGGGTGTAATGGAACTGCATGTCTGGCCTTGGCCTTGTGCAGTGGGAAGCAATAGCTCTTGAGCGTGTTTGTTAAGAAAATTGCGGTGACTTTTAGCCGTGGTTTTTGATGCCTGCAGAAAAAACATATTTAATTAGAACACAGAAGTTAAGGAAACTTCAGACTAGTCTTCAAAAACATTTCAAGATCTGTCCTATAAATTGAACAGCTGTGTAAATGTGGGAAACTGCCATTTTTATGATGATAAGCAGAGTCCCGTGATGTTCATCAGGCGTGGAAGAGCTGCCATCAGAGCTATCAAAACCCTCCAGAGATGTGAATTTCAGACTTACTTCACGTTTGTGAGGCTTGCTGTTACACCAAATGTATGTGTTGCGAGAATATATCCAAAGACCCAGAGAAAAATGTATGAGGTGTGCTTTCAGAAAGAGTAAACCAGACCTGTTCCTGCAGCCTTGTTTTGCTGTCCCTGGTGATCTTTAAATTTCATTGAATTGTTTGGTTTTAAACTTCCTGCTTAATAAATCATTATTGTTTTTAATACATACAAAATGGGAGAATGTCAAAACAAAGAAAAGAATTAAGGCGCACTAATCTCACCTTTTTAAACTAGTTTGAGGTTAGTCATGCGAAAGGAACTTTGTTCCCAGGACTATGTTTTGTTTTGTACTGGATTATTGGAGCATTATATATATATATATATATTTCACTTATGTTCTCCTTCAAGGAAGAAATGTTTACCACATTTTGGTCAATCTGGAGTTCATATGTGGGAAGAAAGGAGTATGGCTTAACTTTCCTGAACTTGCTTCTTAACTCTACCAGAATACATTTGTCTCAGTATTGAGCCTGGGCAGATTATAGGTAGTGACTCCTTGGTGGTGGTGGTGACTTGGTTTTCAAGGATACTCAGCCTTGATGTAAAGAAAAGTCATCTAGGGACTCTGCAGAGTGTGCTTAAAACACACACATCTCTCATAGGGCGTTTTGGTGCTCTGCTGGCCTGACTCTGCTATCAGCCTGCACAGCTGTCAGCAAAAGTCCATCTCTTGTTCACAAAAGTGATTTATTAAGTCTAAGAGTTGGTGCTTTACGAAAAAAGCAATGTTATGACTGTCCCCTTATCCTCATGGAACTGCAGTGTTTACTGGGGCCTAAAGAAGGGGCCCCTCAGAGAAGTGAAGGTCACATTGTGCTTTAGATCTGCGTTTCATCTTGTGAGTGCTAATTCTAGTTGGGATGGGGTTGGACCCGGGGTGTTGGAGGGAGCGCAGCTGGTTTGGTGTACTTGCACCATCCTTTCCAGCTCCCCTGCTGTCCCACGTTCAGGACTGGGGAGCGAGGGAGACTTGCTTCAGCAGACCTTGTTGCAATCTAAACTGCTGAATCCCATGAGCATAAAAATATACATATTGGAGAATTTGGGGTCAGTAATAGTAGCTTCTGACATTTCCCAATCTTTTAAGCTATTAACAAATTATATAAATGTATTTTTTTATATTCTGCTTAGCATACACTTTGAATTTGTTTGATCATCTTAAATGCTGGATTCCATGTCAACTCAGGCATACATTAAACTTCCTCTTACCTCTACCTCTATGCCAAGCTCCTTTTAATAGCGAGTAGTTTTGCAGCTTGGATTTGTTTTATGTCTAAGCAAGGAAACAAATTCAGGGACTTCTATTTTCTCATTTGTTTTCCAGTATACTCTTGTTCACACTGCTTTTGCAGTGGATTTCAGAATTTTGATGGAGATACTTGGTTCAGGAAATTTCCAAGTCGTAAACTGATTCACTGCAGAACTTTGTCCCATATCTGCATGGAGAAACCTCACGCAGAATCCTGATTTTCTTCTGTCATAGCCTTGCAGTCCAGGTGCCTGTGTATGCATGAGGTTTGCTTTTGTATTTCCTGAAAAATACACAAAAGGTGTTAGGGTAGTAATTTTGGGCTTATTATACTGATTGCTTCTAGGCACTTTCTGCTTCCTGGAAGAAATTCCTTGTACCCAATATTCTTACATTTCTCTTCTGGTCTTTGTTCTTCACTGTCAGTTCAAGCCAGTGCTGTAAATCACCTCTCGTTTTTAAACCAACATTTTGCTTTTTGATTTTTTCACTTGGGAGATTGGTGTGTAAAAGGCAACCAGTTTCAGACGAAAGCCTGACGTGCTTGTATTAAATCTTGACTGTATCTCTAAAGCCATAGGAAATTAGTTATTCACAGTTGTTCTCACAGGGAGAACTTGAAATGATTTTGAGAGTTAGATAACGATGAAGTGCAGCACAGCTGCTGGAGAAGAGCTGGCTGGAGGCTGGCATTAACAATTCGGAGGTTATGCTGGGTCAGAACAAGTGTTATTCTTAATCATGGAGTCTGTTTTCACTCTAGAATCTATCAGTGGATGTGAATGTGAAAGAGAAATGGACAAAATTAAGTGTAGGTATCTTGAAATAATGGCAAATAATTAAATTGAAAATTAACAGAAGTCTAAAATATTGGTGTTCCTTACGTGAAAAAGAAACCTTTTTGTAAACAGTCCTCTGCTCCCCCCAAACTCTCAAATAGTTTTTCTCCTCTGGCTTTGTAACCCCACCTATTTTAAAAGAGTAAATGTTCAGGATTAGTGTAATGAATTTTCAAGTATTCTGGTGTTTAAAAAAAGATATCTCAGTATACTGGTTGTTTGGTTGACGACTTAGTGCCACATGAAAATTATAGCAGCTCAGATCCTTGATGTTAAACTCTGCCTCAAAAGTTTTGTTTACAGACTAAGGGACCGTGAGCAAAACAGTTTCTTTGAAGCTCATTTTTGTCTTGGGTAAAATGGGACACCGACTTTCTCTTTTTTTTTCTCTAAAAAGCTATGCTATTAAATAGCTATTAGCTAAACATCCTCTGTAATGCAATAGTGCATTTGCTATGAGGCCATCAAACTTCTCTTGTTCCTTTGCATATCAATGTGAAGTTCATTCTGCTCAGATTTTAAATCTGCCAAAAATGTGTTTAATCTCAAAATATTTTTTCTAATTATTTTCTTCTATGAACTGGTGGTTTATATTAACATAGTAGAATTTGTCATTGTCACCTCATTTCTGCTGTGCTTGTGATACAGTATTAAAAAAATTACTTGCTGGGGATGTTAATGAATTTCATGGTCAGACTGGGTCAGCAAAGAGTGGGGGGGTTTACTGATGTTTTTTTCATTGCCTCTGATTTTTGGAGCTAGATCCATGTTTATAGGTTGTAAAGTTGTAGCAAGTAATGCTAGATGATATATGATCATGGGAAAAGATTACGAAGAATGTGAAGAAATGTTCAAGTTGCAGAATGAGTTACGGATCTCACTTCTTCCTTTAGAGATAGATGCAGATATGCTTTTGCTATAGTCAGCTTGTGTGTACTGAGCAAATGATTCTCTTGTGAATTAGTTCACTAAAATAAGTTGGGGTTATATGAAACTTAATTTGATCTCCTGAGCCTAGTTATTGCATATCTCTAAGCAGAAAGATTGCATAAAATTAATAAATGTTACCTTTTTTCTTTTTGAAGTATGTTACTGTAAATCTTTTTATTTCTCCAGCTCAACATGTTTTCTATGGTTTGCATTAAAGCAGTGTATATATTGGGTAGTAGAAGGGGGGATGTTAGCTGCTTTCTATTTATAAGTTACTCGAGAAGCCTGTAGTTTCTGAAAGTATATCAACTAGCCACTAGAAACTAAATTTCATTGCCTTTCAAAATTGAGCCTAAGGCTCCCTTCAGCTTCAGATTCCTGCTCTTCACGTACAAACCTGCTTCATGTTGAAGTGTTCTGGTATTTGCAAAGTTTTTTAGAGGACAGTGTTTCAGAAACAGAGGAAGAGCAAAGCATTAATGTTGTCCTGAGATGTTTAGCTCACTGAAGAATGCACTGAACTAACAAATGTTGAAAAGGAGTATGTCCAAAACCCTGAGCTTTTCAGCCTTGTGTTTATTGTCCTCCTCAGGCTTTTGGCTAATTTCTAATTGTGTGTGATGTCTCAAACCCGGGGCTCTAATTCAGAGGTAATTATCATATGATAAAGCTGTAGTTGTTATTTTAGTGCAGATTCAGGAAATAAAAGCTGACAGCTGTGTTCCAGCTGCATTTCAGCTGCACTCCATTAAAAAAATAGACTGGAGAAGCAGTGGGCAGCTTTGCAATATTTTCCATCATTGCTGAGCTCAGTGAAGTTGCCTTATCTGGTTGCCCTGTGAAATATTTGTCATGTGTCTCTGGAGCCTAAATAAATAAAACAGGAAAAGGAGGTTCAGTAAATAGATGGAAGGATTTTAAGTAGTAGACGGAACATGCAAACACATGTATGTGCATTTGGCTCTGCTGAATACGTTAGAGACCAACTATTAATTCTTCCCAGACTTTTGTGTAGGGTGGATCAGAGGTTGCTTGAGAGGTCAGTTCCCTTAAATAAACCAAGTTAAGATACATTCAGTGACTTCCCTCTTGTGCCTTATTAAAAACTGTATATATATCTGATATATTGAAAACAGTTTAAATACCTTTACTAGGCTGTGACTTTTAAAAGGACAGTATCATTTAGGTCATTAATTGCTAAAGCCAGAAACCGTGTTCCTTAGGCATGAAGGAAGCTCTTTAATGTTTGAGAAACATAGGTGCATATTTATATACCCTTAACACAAAGTCCTGAGAGAAACAGATCGTGTAAAAACCAACCAAACAGAACCCCCAAAAAACCCACCATGCAAAACCCCAACCAACCAAACCTGCCCCCCCCCCCCCAACTCCCTTAAATTGGGGGCTGACATTCTACGTCTTT
>NW_010426608.1:0-13545 GCF_000710305.1 Buceros rhinoceros silvestris | reverse complement strand
CAGCCCCCCCCCCCCCCCCCAACCTGCTTAAAGTTGGAGCTGTAACTGATAGTTCTGTTAAAATGCAGAATGTACAAGCTCTGCAGATGTAAACTGAGATGCGCTGACAACCTGGGCATCCATTCTAAAATTAAACTTTTCCTTCCATGTAGAAGTATTTTATTATTGTAGGGATAATATATTTAGGGTTCTCTCAGCATATATATTCAATTTTAATTGGGAAAAAAAACCCCCAACCAGCCCAACTATGACCAGTGGTCATGCCCTCTTAATCCACCACTCAAATCTGAATGAATGCATGTGGTACAGCTGAAATATCTGTTTCTTTGGTAACCAGATGAAGAGTTTGTTGTTTGGGTATTTGAGGGAAAACTATCAGACATTTATCTGCAGGGTTATGAGTTGAAGTACTTGTGAGCTGATACTATGGAACTGCTGTTTCTAAATTTCTCTCTGATCTCTCCAGTGCAAAAGACTCTCTTTTCTAGGGAAGATGATGATGCCATTTCTTTGGGCTGCCCAAAGGGAGCAGTCCAGAAGAGGGAGCACCGTGGCTCAGCTTTGGAAAAATGGCTGATGAATGATTGTGCATTTCATTTTTCTTCTTGGTATCCTGTAATTTATCACCAAAACTGCAGAGTATTGAGGCTTGAAACGATGAAATGCATAATAATGTTTTACTGAGGGACTTTAATTTATTTATACATATTTTAGTAACAGCTGTTTTACTGCAAGAGAGTAACGTTGGTTTGTGTCTGGGAGCAATGCCATGCCTGCTCTTCTTTATAAACTGTCTTTTGAATGTCTCCCAGAGGACGGAGAGTTAGTGGTTAGAAAATTGATGGAAGGGATTGTGCCTATCAAAGTGAGGAATTAAAGAGCATACATTGGCTTTCTGTACAGAGAGTACATAAACCAACATGATGAAGTTTGTGCTTCCTTAAAAACATGTGAAAACATAGGCTTTAGAGATGGGAAAAGGCTGTAAGGCTTTATTCAGTTCTACTTCTTTCCTTTCCAATCCCAGTCAGCCCAAGACTACTCCCAAAATTGTGCTGCGAACAAAAATATCAATCAGACAATTTATACACATTGTAAAGGAGTTCTATCTAACTTTGTAGCAATTTTGGAAAACTTTCAACAAAATATAGGTTTCAGAAGTGAGACAAAATGGTTGTAGTTGAAAAGTTAAAGCCAGCTAGACTTGGTGCATTTGGGTGGAGGTAGAATGCATACTTAGATGGGAGAGTCCCTACATGCTGTGGAAAATTACCAAAAGGGATTGCTGCAGAGTTCTTAAGCTAATTGGACACCGTCTTTTGACAGCGTAGCCTAGATATCGTTTTCAAAAGTGATTCAGGTCAGAAACCACAAATCTTTTAAGTCAGTGAGATATTGCAAATTAAGTATCTCGGCCACTTTTTAAGAGAGTTGAATTCCTCAGCCATTTATGGCCTTGCGTTGCTGTGTGGAGCACTGTCTGTCTGTAACCTCAAGGAAGTCTGTACTGAAAAGCCTTGCAACTTAGGCTACGTCTATCAAATATAGAATCCAGTCTTACGACAGTCCATTTCTGACAAATTAGTACTGGAGTTCTCATACAGCCCTTAAACTGCAGACTGAAGTTCACAGTGGATGGGTGCTATGTTTCTTTGAACCTTTCGTGATCTGTGGCGGCTTCTTCTTTTGAAGGCTCATGAATATTTCATGGTAGGTTAGCTGAAAAGCAGGAGCAGCCTGTCTGACCTGAAAGAACATATCTTGTGGTGTTGGGTTTTTAATGAGTATGTTGCAGAACATTCTCTAGCTCTTGCCCAAGAGAGGAAAATTATCAGGGTCTTTTAAAAAGACAGCGTTATTTTTCTAAACCTCTAAACTATGTGCTCAGATACCAAGCAGATAAGTAAACAACTTGTGTGAAGCTTAATGGAAGCAAGTCCAATATGACAGATTTGCAATCAGAAGATGGAAAATTCCTTAAAATTGTTGAGATCCGATGTGACAGGACAGCTCTTGTGGAGTAGAAGGATACAGTTTCTTATGACATTCTTGAAATTCGTTGTGATTTCACTGCAGCTTTGGGGAAAGTATGTGATAATTAAGTCAGTCAATAAAAGTGTTGGCGATATTTTTGTCTGCTCATTGGGTACTGTGGCTCTTCTGGGGAAAATCCTTGATGCACAATCTAAGGAATTATCCATGTAGTCTAGTCAAGATACTTCATCCTACTTTTTTGTCTTGCTGCATGTTGTCTGTTAGAGTAATTTATTGCATTTCATTTCTTAATTAGTCTGTGAACCCATTGTGGATGACTCCTTGTTTATACAGATGTTTAGATAACAGCATAAAGCAATCTTGTTTCTTGTCAAGTCCTTTTACTCATGTGTAAGGTAGATACTGCATTCTGCTTTCCGGATCACCCAAGTTCCAGTACAATTTTCAATTCTGTCTGAATATAGACCAAGGCCTTCAAAACTGCCCTTAGGTATCAGCATATATAACAGATGGAGTGTAAGGTTCTGCCTTAAAGGTCAAAAAGTCAACAAGGAAGTTAGTTCTTGAAAGATTGTTCCTTCTTATCCCATGACAAGATGCTGCTGCTGTTTGTTCCATGAAAGAGCATAGAAGCCTGAAGATTGGGTAGTTTTTGCATTTGGAATGAATGAGCACTCACCTCGGAAGAAAACACGGTTGAAGCCCTTAAGATAGGCAAGAAGCCACATGTACTGTGTAACAGCCTAACATAACTACAGCAGCTGCTTTTGCTCATGAAAGGCTTTGTCACGCTGGAGCTTTTTACTGGGATATAGCTGATGTTGCTGCTGTTGCTGGAGAGTTAAGAGGATGCCTAAACTGTCTGTTTGCGTTGCTTAAGTTTTTGGTTCAGTGCTGCTTCAGTTTAAAAGATAATTAAAATATTTATGTGTGGGTGAGTGGACATGGATAGCTAATGGAGATTATTTGGTGTTGGCAATATTAGGCAATTTTTAGAGATGATAGAGCTTAAATTCCAAAGCTGTCAAAGAGATTGGTGGTGGGCTGGAGTGAATTTGACACAGTGCTGTGAGGACTGGGACTACAATTCAGGAATATTTCAGCCTTGTCTGCGGAACTCACATGCCTGTAAAAAATATGTATGAGTATAGGGCTTAATAGTGTAAGATGATCCATGACTTGGTTTATTTACAACCAGAGATGAGTGCAGCAAATTTTTGAAGCCAGAATACAAAGGAGCAAACTAGGATACAGATCAGCACAAGACTATATTTTCAGGGCATTAATTTAGGAAATGGAATTCCTGATTCCAGTTTGAAAGACCTAGGAAGAAAAAGGTTCAGAAGATAGAAGGAGACTCAGATATTTCTCTATCTTCTATAGTCTTTTTCATACCTTATGTATTCCATCTTTCCATTGCTGTTTAAAAACATCAAAGCAGCCCCTAGTAGTTATTTGTGGAGGACTTTATCTTTCTAATATTCGCAAGCTAGATGACATAGTATCCCTGAGACAGCAGTGATTTTTCGTTAGGTGTAAATGAATTGCAGTAATTAAAAGGAAAGATTCTTTTCAAAAAACCTGCTTTAAGCTGCAGTATGTCAAATAGCCAGTGGAGAATTAAAAAGATTTCAATCAAGGTAATGATTTCCATTTCACTGGCTTTTCTTAACATCTTTTTAAGAAG
The DNA here is from genome assembly GCF_000710305.1 of Buceros rhinoceros silvestris. Classification (NCBI taxonomy): domain Eukaryota; kingdom Metazoa; phylum Chordata; class Aves; order Bucerotiformes; family Bucerotidae; genus Buceros; species Buceros rhinoceros. The sequence continues at coordinate 9,863 of NW_010426608.1, read as the reverse complement.
TGAGAGATTCCATTATCACAGGACTTGAAATTAGAATTTTGAACGCTTTGGTTAGCTGATAAGATAAAATGAGTTGCTTTGTGTATTTGCTATAAAGCTTCATTAGGTCATGAACAATTATGAGACCAGTGGGTGTATAACTAAGGAAGAGCAGCTTAAGCTTTCTGTGACTGCTCCTTTGCTTCATCTGCCCTAACATTGTACTTGTGGGATAGGAACCAGGTCCATGCCGCTGCCACCAGCCAGCTGGGGGAAAAGGAGGTTTTATCATGTAACATTCAGGTTTGCTCAGGCTGCAAACACTGCACAATGTCAGTGCAACTTTTTGCCCTCCTGAAAAGTACTGAGGAGGGAAACTGGAACAGTTTCATTAGAGATCTTGGTCATCTTTTTACTTTAAAGCTCTCGGGACACTCTACAACAATAGATAAAGTATGATGACCTGAGTTCCAAAACCACTTCATGGTCACAGACTGGATTTCTGCATGGTTGGGGCAGTGGTCTGGCAACGTTTTGATGATAGTTCAGAACGGAAGAGTCCCCCTGACTGCTGCTCCTTGACGTAGTCCATGAATAGCTCTCCACTCTCCTGCTTTTCTGAGGAGTTGAATTGGAAGGGACTCTAGCTCTCCTGTTTGTAAGGTATTATCTCACAGGTTTGGGTGTAAGCTGCTGTTTCCCAGATCTCATCATGTGAAACATGGTAGTTTTCCTCAGGCACTGGGATTCCCTTCTGCTTGTTTCTGTGAGTTCTTGATGGCATGGGCAGACCGTTGCTGCATATTTAGCTGGAACAGAGCAAGAAATTATCCCCAGTATTGCTTCTTATTATCACCAATTGCATAAATACCCTTTGGACCATTCATCAGAAAGTCATCTGGCTTAGCTTAAATGGCTAATAGATGAGTTTGCGCTGAAGCAGACACAGAGCACTTACATCACCTGATCTGTTAAATCAGCTGTAGAGGTGTAACAACCACTGACAGAGGTTAAACTGCTTTCCTCTTTCTGAAAGACAGGATTTGTCTTTGTCCTGATCTCACACTGACCTGTGCTTCCTCAGCTGACTGCCGAATAGAGTGTAGAGTAGCACAGTGAAAAACAATTCTGCTGTCACTCATTTCTCTGTATCCTCTTGGATCGTGTCCATCTTATGAAGGGGAAGACTTTCTCCCAGTTGTTGGGCAACTCTTGTATAATAAAATGGCATAGAAGTAAGTCCCAGATTGGAGTTTATCATGAGTATTGGAAGTCATATTTTTAATTACAGACAGGTTTTCTTATGGATCACTAGTATTTAAAAGACACAGTTTATTTGTTTTTAGGTATCTAGGGAAAGTATTGTTGCTTGTGCAGCCAAAGCTAAACTAAGATCTGTCCTGGGGAGAATTTGGGTATAAACTAAAGATTTCGTGGGATTTGGTAAGAAGAGACAGGGATGACCTTGGCCTGTTATTCGGGAGAAGTGTTCCTGTGCCAGGTAATGTTAGTGACTGCTGTTCCCAGAACTGCTGCTGTACTTGTCTGGAGTGTTCACACAATGTCGTCCATCCCATTTAACAGACAGATTTGGCAACCTGTAGGAAAATAAAAGGGTTATTTTTTTTATTACTACTTGCTTTGGTCTTTGGTATGTTGTATGGTGCAGATTGTTTTCTCAAATTAATGGTGAGGCTATATGTTAGTGTATAGTTTGGTAGCTAGCTTTTTTCCTTTGACTATTTGTCCTGAAGTACAGAACCCTTATTAAAATAAAATTTAAAAATTCAAATTATTTTCCACACTTGTATGTGCGCCTAGCAGTGGCTCAGCAATAGTGACAGCTTATTACTGTGCTTCCCTTTTTTCCCCCCTTTTTTTTTTTTTTGGCCAGCTATCCTTTCTTATGTGGAAAGGATAGCCAACTGGTGATGATTAGCTTGCAAAAATTGTTTCACTTGGAAGAAAGGATGCAATGGAAAGCACAGAGGTAATTTCTTAGCTGGTAAAAAAAAAAAATCTGTTAGAGCTTACAATGCAAGGAAATTACAGTTCAGGGAATTCTGAGCACTCAGTCTTAACTTTGTGTTAACTTACAAATATGCTTCTGTCAATATACTGAAAAGACACTTGGATTGAATGTTACTGTTATGTGCAGCATGGACCATCTGCACGAGACCTGCTGCAGAGCTCGTCCATGAACTTTTCTTCATCCTCCCTCTTTAGTTCCTGTAAAAGATGTTCTCCTTTCACATTTAGATTGCTCTATTTTGTAGCAATGGGCTTGAAAGGTTCTCATTCTGTAATTTTTTTATTTTTTCCTTGGGCATTATCTTTGGTTCTGCCTTCTTGTATTATGTACTCATGTTCTTCAAGGTTCTACCGTTTCTACTGTCCATCTTGTGGTTCTGTGATACTTTCCCCTTTGAATTTAACTACTGTCTCAAGGCTGACGTCTTTTATATCTGTCATGTGCTGTTTGATCTTGAATCTGAAAACTGGTCCTGGACTTTGTACCCCCACTCAAAATCAGTTCAGCGTTGAAATCCTTGAGAATCTTGACCTGTCTTCTTCCCAGCATTACAGCTGTGCCAGTGTGACATCTCCAAGAGACCAGAATGAATCTGGGAAACCCAATAGCTACAAGAGAGTTAACTTTTGTGTTTGTTTGTTTTTTTTTTTTTTAATCTAAAGTCCAGGGTTGCAGAGGTGCTCTAACCAGTGTGTCTGGAGAACCCTCTGCTCTTGATTGTGGTGTGGCTCTTGATTGCCTTTAGCCACTTCTTTCTGTAGGAGGTTCAACATATATTTCATTCCTAGAGGAGTTTACCCTCAACCATAAGCGTATTTTTCTGAAAGACATGCTAAAATAAAATACAGTTCAAACTCATACTTACAGTTCTGTGTTGCTCCTGCAAAGGCCCATGTTCTTTTCCAGTTTGACTGCAACAGTGCAATGACTTGTGTTTCAGAAAGTGATTCACAAGCGTTTTGTCTGTTTAAGGAAACCTTCAGAAAGTGTGGTGGGTGGGTTTTTTGTTTTTTTGGTTTTTTTCTTTTGAGAATCTGAGAAAAATTGATATAATAAATAATTACTTGCTAGCCATGTCTAGGTCTCTTCTTTTCCAGAAGCCTTCTCTTGGGAGTGTCATATTATAGTTTTGGCTTTTAATAGAAGAACATAACAGGTTTTTTCCTGTCAACTGGTATGATGGTTTGTACTACAGAATACATGTACATGACAGGGCTTGGTGAAATTTCCAGGCCCTTCTTGTAGCTGAGTGTGTGATCTTATGCGTCAGTAATTTTGTATCTGGATTCAGTTACTGTTTTTTACGTTCCTCTCCTACTTCCATGCATGTCAACTTTGGAAGTTGTATTTTCAAGCAGACGTTTTATGTGCATGCATCAGTAATTCGTTTTGCTATGACTGTTCTGAATCCACTTTTTTCTCCCTTCATTTCATTTAATTCTACTTTATTTTACTTATTATTGTGACCCAGTTCTGCTTTGTTTAGTATTATTCTAAACCACTGCAAAGTTTATATTGCTCCAACCTTGAGGTTTATGAATTCTGGCAGGATTTAAGTCTGGGAATTTCCTAAGGTCTCGGTCAGGGAGCGCAGAAATGTATGAGGGAAAACAGGCAGAGGCTGAGCCTTGAATTATCATAAGTATAGAATGGAGTAAGAAGTTGCACACAGTTATATTCTTTTCACTTTTTACCCAGACTGTTGTGTGCAATTACTGTGAGCTGCAGAAGAGCTTCTATGTTCAACTCCAGGTGTACTTAAGTGTGCATGTTCACATCATTGGTCGTGAAAGGCACGACAGAAACAAAAGTTGCTTTTCTATCTTTCATCCTCTGTATAATTAATTTCTCATCAGGGAAGGAGAGCAAGATAAGAATATAGTTTGACCTCAGCAGAATTGAGGCACTGGAACGTATGTCCTACTGGTCAGCATTACCCCAAACCCAAATATTTGAAGGTGGAGGGAGCAAATAGCAAATGAGCTATGTGCCATTCCGTCCTCCTGTGCCTGAGAGCAAGCTGTGTGTTTATTGAAGGAAATGGTTCTGCTGAACTAGTCCTGATGCTGTTCCAAGCCAATTGGTGATTACCTTTTCCATGGGGATTAAAATAAATGTGTTACATTTTAAAATAAGCTTTTTAACTGCTGCTGCTATTCAGAATTTCTGTCTGTTAGTTGTTTGTTCAGCTGGACTTGACAGCTTCTGTCTTAACTGCACAGAGAGGCACTAGCTCAGCTTTAGTTTGGCTTAGGTTCCCCTCCTCTTTTTCCCCTCACATTAGTGTGCTTATTTTCTTTCTGATCTTCAGAACTGTAATGTACAATGAAGGATGTCTATAAATACTAAACTTGAAGTAGAAAATGAATCGACATTTATTCTACATGGCTGTAAAAGAAGTAATGCACTGATTTATTGTAATCTGGGAAGTTTTTCTGAATTTCTGACTAGTCCAGTCCTCAAAGTTGCTGGGCTGGAGCCAACTAGTGTGTAATCTGGAGAGGAAGGGAGAAAAAGGGAGGAGATCAGGAAGGTTCACATTTCTTGAATGTTACTTCATCTACAAGGTTGAAATTGCCCAAGTTGGATCGTGAATCTCATAAAAATCTGAGTTTCCTCAAACTGTAGGGGAAATGGTGCTCCAAGGTTCCTTTTCAAGTGAACAGACTTGGGCATCTGAAGGAGAGTCATAAGGTTCAAATCTGAAATCAGAAATACACCTTAAATATTGGGAAACTAAATTCTACATTTTGGTTCATGTGTATCTCTCACTTCATTATCAATTAGTACAAGGTAGTAATAATCAATACTGACATCCACTCTGTGTTCCAGATTGTTTGAGCTGTCCTGAGGTGGGCTGTGAATACAGGTGGTTTTGTCAAAGACCCACAAGTATAAATATGTGGTGAGTTTTGCTCATGGTCCACAGATGAAGAATTGCTGTCCACAGTGATAAGTAAACTGCTGCCAGTTGTTTAATTGAAATGGTCTCTATGTACCCAGGATTATTTTCTTTGTTCTCCGGAGTGCTTAATTATCATTATTTGTAAGGGAATGGGAAACCTTTGTGGAAATTTTTGATTAGGTTCTTTTGTTTTATCCGATGTCATAAATTCATTCTGCTGTGTCCTTGTTGCAGCCTAGACATGTTGTCAGACACAAGATATTGTTTTTATTTCCATAATCTAGGGAATACAACAGAACTCTTCCTGGGTGTGCACAACAATGTTTAAAAGGTACTTCAGTGGTTAATTTTTTTTCCCCGTTTGAGTGTTTTGGTAGCTGAGGCATCAAAACCACTAATGAGAAGTGCTATAGGTAGGGATTTAGTTGATTAGTCAGTGTGTTTGTTCTAGCTTCCCGATACACTCCTCTAGATTCAGTCATAGGGTAGGATTCTTTGGTGACTGTACATGGTGAATAAGTCATCTGGTAGAAGGATGGAGAAGGTCTGAAGTATACACAGACTAGTTCTAGTTCCAGTTTAAAAGAAGTTTGTAATTCTCTAAATGGCCAGTGTAAACAAAGTAAAGCAGATGCAACGTGAATCGTTGCTTTCTGAACAAACAACAGAGAAGATGACCAGGTAATCAAAATTCTAATTAAAGAAGTGCTACGATGTGTGTCTCATTGTTGTACAGTCTTAGGTGCTGTGTTGAAGATATGTTTCTGAAGGAAATAATGAAAGAGATTCTCATTGCTGCTAGGCTGTCAGATGGTCACGGTCATGTTTGTTTTCCGGACCGAAAGATTTGTGCTTCTGATAAATGTACATCTTTTATCAAACTACATAAATTGATAGTGTTAGGAATGACAGAAGAGTAGGAATTCCTTCGTTTTGTGATGTATCCATTAGAGTCCTTAGAGGATGGCTCTCTCTGGTAGGGCTGCATTTCAGAGGTGAATCGGAGTTGATGAAGCCTGTGTACCGAGGTGTGAAAAAATGGAAGGAAGTGACTCTTAACTACATTTTATGGAATATCAGTAGTTTCTTGTTCCTTTCTGTACTGTGGAGGATCTAAGAGTCTTAAGTGCTAAGATCTGCGTATTAGTAGTGTGTTATACCCCCAAATTTTGCCCCGTTTAATTAAAACCTAACACAACATGCCTTAGACATGATGTTAAATCTAATGAACTCTATTATAAATTGCAGCAAAAGTACTGACAACATTGTCTATGCAAACTCAACCTGGCTTATTTAATCCTTGTAGTAAATATACATGTCTTCACATTTATGTTGTTTTTCTGCCAGGAAAGTTTCACTTACCTGACACCTGAAGTAGTGACTGAATTAACGTTACAGTTCACTGTATACTTTCTGAACGTGTGACCAACTATGGGATATCATCAACATTCAAGAGTTACTGCCAGTTTTGTTAAATTGCATCCTTTCCAGATCCTAGAAGTTGTTGTTCAAAAAACCTCGGATCTTAGTTTCTCTCTGTATGTAGACCATATCTGCCTCATCCTGTGATTAATGCATTATTCTGCATCCCTGGTTTATGCATATAAAATGATTCTTCTCTGCTGTTCCCTGTGCATCAAGCCTGAGCCCTGTGAAAGTAGGAAGAGGCTGGCCTGGGAGCTAGCTGCCTTGGTCTTGCAGGATTTTTTTTGATTGCTTGCCTGCGGATTTATGGCAAAAGCTTTGTGTGTCTTTTTTTTTTTAAATGTGCCAAGGAGCAATACCAGTGTGATCTGGAGTGGAGAATATATCCCAGTGAGTGTGGTAAAGCAGCAGTACTAACACAATCAACAGTACTGCAAATGCTAAGGTATATGGCATGGAAAATACTAACTTTTCTGCATGCTTATGTGGTGACAGTGATGGTGATTTGACTGTGTTTTAAAACTGAACAGTGCCCTGGGATGACACCTTTTATGAGTACAGTGCTGCCAATTCCCTCACTTTAGTTGCATGCTGTACAGCCAAACTTTTGTTCTGAATAGGTGAGGCGGATGAAACTGCAAAGGCATAGTCACAAGACTAGATCAGTTTCCTATTGTTTTTGGTGCTGGAGATTTATTCAGTGTTCTAGTGAGCTCATCTGTGAAGAGACTGGATGCCTGTGAAAATTGAATTGCATAGAAGTTACAGTATGTGGGGAAAAAGCTAGTAAAAGGACTTTAAATGGATTTACATTTATTGAAGTGCCATTAAATGTAACAAAACAATATAAAAAAGCATTAAAGACATTAAATCTTAAGTTTGACATAAGTAATTTGATAGTGATTAATTTTTGTAAATGTCTTATTAGGCTTGTATTCCATAAGGAATTACACAGATGTTCTGGACTTTACTAGTGTTACTCGTGTTTGTAGTAAGAAATTTGCATTATGGTGTAAAGGATTCAGACCTCCTCATCGCAGCAAATGCAGCAACAAAGTCAGTTTTGTTTGCTGCTGCTTTGCAGCCAGCTGCTGGAGACAGTAAAGCTGCCATTTAAGAGAGCAAAGAAGCACTGCATAAGTCTGTGGGATGTCTAACATCAAATATCCCCTTTACAGTTAAAGCTTCACAAGATTTTGAGATAAGCTGCAGTCAAATGTCCTTGGATTTTAACACAGACAACATTTCTGATCCTGACAGAAGTTCATGGAAATTTTTGTGCACAGTGATGCACCTTTTTCATTTGTCTCCCACGCGCTGGCTTGCAGAAGGGTGTATTTAATCACCAGTACTATTTCCTTCAGCATCACAAACCTAAATTTACTGGAAATTCGTGGCCACAGATAGCTTCTGTGATCCCCGATGGCTGCAGTATAAAGCTCTGTGTAGAGTGATATGGGAACCTGGAGCGTACCTTTGTGGAGGGTGTTTCATGATCTTTGGTTCACGTAGGGTCACCTGCCCTGCATAGCTCAATTAAATTCAGTTTGAGCAGTGCAAAGGAGTGAAAGGGTGGAACTGGCCAGAAGGTAATGGATTGCTGACATCTCTAAGCCCACAGCTCTTACACTTAGTAGTTAAAGTAATTAAGGAGAAGAAAGAAAAAAAAAGTCTGGCTCCCTAGGATTTGTGACAAATGTCTTTCTGAAGTGCTACAACTTTCTGAATTGAGTACAACTTGCTTCCTATTAACACAAGTCTGGCAAACCTTAAGCACATAATGCAAATGATAGCTCTTAAATGTAATTTTCTTCTATCTGATGTGCTAACTGGCAAAATTGGAACCATTACAGTTTCCACATTCGTAGTGTTTAGGTTGGAGTGAGGATACTTCCTTTAGGAAATAAGTGCTGCTCCACCTAAGGTTCTGGAGACATAATTATCTGTGAGAGTATAAAATGAAGATGATAGCCATTTTTAGTAGTAAGGACTGGAATTCTTTAAAAAACAAAAAAAAACCCCTAAAATCTCTACTTGATTTCATAAGGTAAATTCTGTCAAGAACTTAGGACATGCCGCTAAAGCCGTACTCTGCGGTGTATTTCACCCTCCATGGACTTCAAAAGCTTTAATAGAAAGAGGATAACCCCCCCCAAAACCTAAGTCATGTGACAGATGCACAAAGGTTGTAAGGGTAATGATGGGAGTACTTAGAAGATACGTATTTCAACATGTGCCTCAATATTTGGGCTGAGGTTTAATATTTGGGTTGAGGTTTCATAGTTTTTACCTGGGTTAAGATCTTCTGCGAGTATTTGGAGAATGTAACTGCAATTCATGTTAAGTATATTACTGGGAGAGAGGAATTCGTCATGCCTGCTCTGAAGACATTGATTTGGTCATTCAAACATTTCTGGTGTTTTCATTTTGTAAAAAGTTGGCTGGCAATGTATGTGTTGTTCCCTTCTCTTCATCCATATTATAATGCAGCAAGGCCCCTGCATCGAAAGCGGAGACTGTCACTGGGATTTGTCAGTAAGCTTCTGACTGTTCTCTATCACAACCGGAGTCTGCACTGTCTTGGCATCCTGCTCCCTTCCTCTGCGCAACTGCTCTGTGTTCCTTCCAGTTCTGCTGGAGATATTTCAGGTTCATGTTTGTGAGTCAGGATTTATCCCACACTTACTGCATTCCTCTAAACTTCAGCCCTGTCGGAGCTCTCGCTCACTGACAATTATCTGGCTGTAATAGTATCACCTACTGGGTCTTAGTGGTGTTCAAAGGATGTCACTGTATTCTGTCCTTTCAGAGAGATGCTGCAAATGTCCATAATCCAGGTGCAGGACTTGTGGCTTAGCCACTGTTTCAGCTGAGTCGGACAAAACTAGTGAGAGTTGTCTTGCCTAAGTGATAAGGGACCGTAACTCTATTCGGGTAAAGACACCTGGCATTAAAAAGATGACAGCCAAAAGGAAACAGGAAATAAAATCAATAGGGAAGCTGATGACTCTCCAAACCCCTGCAAGTTGAAGGACACTGACAAAATTGAGTGGACTTTTAGGAGTAGTGAGAAAAGTGGCAATTTGTACACCAATATCTGCTGTTTTTCCATACAACAGCTCTGAGTGCCTGTGTTCTCAGTACTGTATTCCCCTCTTTGCTTGCCTCCCAGGAAGTGTAATTTTGCGGAACTACCGTGATCTGGTCACACATCTACAGATTGCATAAACTCAGCTATTTGATAACTATTACAAAAATATGCTTACTCTGTCCTTCACTCATTTCAACAGTTAGGGAAACAAAGGCAGAGAGAAGAGTCTTTATTTCAAGCATATGCTGACTGAAGAGCAAAATCAGAGGAACGTTACATCAGGTGAATGTGTTGCCACTGAGAAAATTGTTTCTGACAGGAGAATAATTACATCAATAAGTTTGTAGCAGTTGTTGGCACAACTCTTTAACCTGAGTGTCTGTCATAAATAATTTTGTCTGTATGTTCTCCCCCCTCCTCCCCTGCCCGCC
>NW_010426607.1:24539-25309 GCF_000710305.1 Buceros rhinoceros silvestris | reverse complement strand
GCCCTCGGCCTCGGTCCCCAGCGCGGGGGCACAGCTGCTCACCCCCGTTAATACCTGTCACCTTGTTGGGCTGCCCCGCGCTTGGGGGTACTGGCGGTTTGGCAGGGGATCGCACAGGTACCTCCCCGGCGCTGCTTTTCCCAGGGTGGGTTTTGCTCCTGGCACAATTTTCATTGTGGGCCCTGTGTCTCAGTTTGGGCATCTCTGTCACTCGGGGCCGTGCATGGTGCTGGTCCCCAGCTGTCCCACGGGGCCGGGGGGGCCTCGGCCAGCCTGAGGTCTCAGGAGGGTTTGTGTTTCACGTGTGTGCCGCTAATGCCCAGGTTTGCCTTTGTCTGGAGGAGCGACGGGGGATAGGGGGGGTTGGTCTTTTATTTTCCCTTTTGCATGTGTCTTTGATACTATCCCCAGGAGGGGATCCCATTTCCCCAAGCCACCTTTGCTTCATGTCACTCCTCCTGCGCTGCCAGGGTTCTCTCTGCCCCCAGGTAAAAGGAGAAGCCGGGACTGATCCCTGCTTCCCGCTCAGGCAGGCTGCTGGATCCCGGTTGTGATCCAGGCACGGAGCTGCTTTGTGGCCAGGTTTGGCCTCGCTGGCTCGGGTATCGCCTGCCGGATGCTGGCAGCAGAATCTGGCCCCTTGTTTATAAGCGGGGGAGTAGTTTTCTCCTTATCTCCATCCGCTATGGAGGCCGGACCTAGATTTTCAACTGGATGTTGTGGATCACTCTGGGTGGCAGCTGGCCCCCAGGGTATGGGGTGCCCAGGGC
>NW_010426607.1:24023-24428 GCF_000710305.1 Buceros rhinoceros silvestris | reverse complement strand
GGAAAGGTGGGGGCCCCCCGAGTGGGGCAGAGGAGTGAGGAGGTCTGCTAAGCCTGGAGCTGAGCTGTTGAGGACCGCGGGTTTAGACGTGGTTTTATTGTCTGGTGCTTCCGTCTCCCCTCTGCTCTGTGTGGTTCCTTCTCCATCTCGGGGCTGGCTCTAAAAGGCAGGAGAGGGGTGATGCTCTGGGTGGGTGGCACACATGCCACCATACGCCGGGGACTACGAAATGCCCGCACAGATGCCTCATCCCCAGGAAGTTAATTTGGACGGTGCTGTTGTGGCTTTGGGCACTCGATGGTTTTGATAAACTGCATAAACCTGGGAGCAGAGCGCGAAGGCACCGAGCCCTGCACCACGGGGTGAGCTGGCCAGGCCCCCTCCTGCTCGCTGGTGTCAGCCCTG
>NW_010426607.1:22463-23889 GCF_000710305.1 Buceros rhinoceros silvestris | reverse complement strand
ACCAGCTACATGGGCTCTGTTTGGAGGAATGACGTGTGTGGTGACGGGAGGGAGGGTGGGAAGGAGAGCAGGGCATGAGCAGGAGCCAGAGCCTGGCCGCGACCCGGGGCTGGCATGGGCAGCTGCTGCGGGGACAGCCAGCAAGAGGGGTGCACACGGGATGGCGTTTTCCTCCAACCTGCCCCTCTGCGGTGCTGAGCATCAGCCCAAGGTGCTGCGGGCCCCTGCCTGCCCTCTCGAAGCCGTTTGAACTCGGCCACCGGGAAAGAAGGCCGGGCACAGGGTTTCCTCCCACCTCCCCCTTCTTTTTTCATGCTGTGAGACGTGAGACATTCCTGAGCGGATATTCGTTGCTGGGGCTGGGACGCCTCCTACCAGACAAAACTCAGGGGAAATGGGGGGACTGGTTTGGGATTTTTTCTCCCATGTCTTGTCCCTTTGAGTTATGGAAAGGCCAGCTGCAGCTCAGCCCTGCACGGCGATTCCCACGTGTCACCAGCCAGGCATTTTGGGTCTGTAGGTGGTTTGCAAAGAAGTCATGGGTGAGTACGGGAGCGGCAGCTCACTCTGTGGTGGTTACTGTGGTGGGTTTGTTGGTTTTGTCTCTATTTCCCCCTCCCCAGACCAGATATGTAATTATCAGAACTGGCGAAGGGTAAATTACAAAGGAAGAAGCCTCAGTGAAATATTCCTCACGCTGCTCGCAGTGAAGGGTCAGCCTCTGGAGCTGGGAAGCCTGGAGGAGCGCTCTGCCGCCATCCCATCATCCGCCATCCCATCGTCCTGTCACCCACTGTCCCATCGCTCACCCGGCCGGTGGCAGGGGAAGGAGAGGGGAGATGCAGTTTAGACAGGCAGGGTGTGGGTGACCTTGTGACGTCCCCAGTGTCCCTCTGCTCCACCACCTCTCATTTTTGCCCAGGCACTGTAGACATCTCTGAAAGCTGTAATCTGCAAAGCCCTGGGGGGCTCCTCTCTGGCTGGCTGCTATTATCCCCAAGACAAAGAGGGACAGGCAGGCAGATTACCTTGGCCTTTATTTTTTCAGCTGGGAGCAAAGAAAAGCTTTAAATGAGCTCCCTGCCGAGGAGGGATGAGCGAGCCCTGAGCACCCCGAGCGGCTGGACCCCATCCCTCACCCCGGGAACGGCTCACACCGCCCTGTCGCTCCCTGCTCCGGCCCAAAGCCCCGTGACCATGCGAGGTTTTGGCTCAGGGCTGGGGTTACCCCCAGCACCCTGCAGCACCCTCACCTCCTCACTGCCTGTAGCACCCAGGGCTGAGGTGGCCCGGAACCAGCTGGTGGTTGTACCCATCACCTCTGTGCCTGGCAGTTGTGTTTCCAGGCCAGACTGGCGATGGGCAGAGGCAGGGCTCTCACAGCCCCATCCTGCACGGCTCAGTACCCAGGCTCCTCTCCGGGCTG
>NW_010426607.1:21847-22240 GCF_000710305.1 Buceros rhinoceros silvestris | reverse complement strand
TCTCGTCTGGGCTACACAAAACCCTATTGTTGGCACCCACAGGGCTCCCCTCCTCAGGCAGGGACCCGCGCCAGTCCCTGCCGCTCTCCTCGCCCCGGCACCACCGGGGAAGTGGCTTAGCCTAGCCGGACACGGCTGCATCTGCCCAGGGCTCCCCACAGAGGATGCTCTCCACGCAGCCGGTCCCTCTGCGGTCCCCTCCACCTTGCACCTTCCCGGGCAGCTGCGCTGCCGACAGCCACGCTGGGAGGGTTTTGTCAGCCAGCCGCTGAAGTGCTGATTGTTTTATACCTGGCACTTAATTATTTCTCCCGATTGCCACCGCCATGTGCTGGTGAGCGGTGCTGGCGGTGACCCCGCCGAGGCCGGCCCCGGCGGGCCGGCGCTGGGGGG
>NW_010426607.1:19210-21741 GCF_000710305.1 Buceros rhinoceros silvestris | reverse complement strand
GCCGCAGCCTGGGGAGCTAATGGCAGAAGCACACCCCACGTGGAGTTTAATTATTGGCTTTCTTCCTTCACAGAGTACATTGGCTGACCTTAATGCAATTAATTAGGGCTTAATCAACTTCTGGTGGCTCAGCACAGCACACAGCGATTCCTGCCCTTCCAGGAGGGTTTATAAGAGGTTAAAGCAGCTGAGGGGTTGTGCTGGCAAGCTGGGCTGTGGGACAAGGCTTGTGTGTCCTCCCAGGCTGGGCTTGTTGCTGGAGGTGCTGGTAGAGGCAGGTGAGACGGGGCTTAAGGCTGTGCCTGAGGTGGTGCCTCTGCACAGAATTGATCGTGTTGCTCGGTTTCGGCATCATGCAGAGCTTGGGGGTGGCTTTCTGCAGGGCTTGCCCCTGCAGCCTCTGCTGGGATGTCCACACTCTTTGGGTGCTCCCTGCTAGTGAAGGGGCTGGGGCTGGGTTGCACATCCAGCAGCTGCTGGTGGGTGGTTCCCAGGTTTGCACGTAGGGTGCTGGGGGTGATGTGTGGGGAGCCCCTTCCCCTCCAACCCCCCTGCACCTTAGCAGGCTTTAGCCCTGGAGACAAGAAATCAAAAAAGGAGCTGTTAGTTGCAAGCTTTTCCCAGGCAAAAGGGAGGGTCCTTCCCCTCCCTGCCCAGTGACATTTAATAACTAATAGTGCTAATTAATATTGCAGGATGGCCCCTGCACCTCTGGCTCCCTCTTGGCTTGCCTGCTGGGAGCCCCGTAAGCTTTTGGAGCCCTTAAGCAGGGACTGAGGCACGGATGTCCAGTGTAAGGGTTTAGTCACAGGCCTTGTGTCTCCAGCTGGTGGCTTTTAGGTTTCTAAGCCAGCGGGCACCCATCGGTGTAGCTTTGGACAGGGTGCCCTGTCCTTAGGCTGCTGGCTTCATCTGAGGACAAAGTGACTCAGTGTTGCAGAAAGCCCCTGTGTGAGTGGTGGCATCTCCTGGTGTCACTTGTGGAGATGGGGACTGGGACTGTGGCATGCCCCGCTGCGTTGCTTTGCATCTTCTCTGTGCCATCATGCCTAGGCTGCTCCTCTCCCACAGTGGCACGTGTCCCCTCCCCATTTCATTGGGTCCACCCATCCCTGGCTGTCCCCTGCCCCCAGGGCTGTGCCACCAAGCCCCCTTGTGCAGGCAGCCTGGTGCTGGGACGGGCAGGAGCTGTGCCAGCTGCTGTTGCCAGCTTGTTTGCTTCAGTGTCAGTTCATTAATATCGAAGAGCTAATTAGGATTCCGCAGCCCTTTCCTTCGGAGGCTGGAGGATACTTGTCTGCGGGATTTCGCTGCAGCCCTGTGTTAAAAGCACGCAGCCCTGGTCTGTCCCAGCCTGGTGGTTTGTGTCCCTCTCTCTGCTCCTGGCTAATCCCCACGGCTAAAGCCCCTCGAAGCCTGGCAAGTGGGAAGTGCTATTTGCCAATAATCCCTCCACTCCCCCAGGCAGGCTTCTCATATTATGGGTTATTAAAAAACCAAAACCCAGGCAGCAATAACTGCTGCCCGGGGAGAGCTCGAGCACAGATTGCTCCTGGTCAAACCCCACCCAGCAGAAGAACCACGGGCACAGCATGGCATGGCACAGCCGGGTCTCCTGGAGCATCTCGAGGCAGAGCCCAGCCCCTCTTGAAAGCGGAGAAGGGAAGAGCCACCATCCTCCCGCTCCCTGGGAGGGAGGGAGGGGGTTGCGGACTAAATCCTGTTGCTCTCTGCGCAGGCAGAACAAACCCTGCTGTCGCACCCCGTGGCTCCGCACCCTGCTGCTGGCATCCCCCAGCCTCGGTGTCTTCCCCGTGGCTGGGGCTGCTCAGGGCAGGGGCAACTCCTGCGTTGGCATCTGGTGGGGACAGTGTAGAGCCAGCGCCACTCACCTGCCACCCCTCTGGGACAAAACCAGCCTCTGCGCCAAATTGTTTGCTTTGCTTTGCAGGGCTTAAAAAAAATTTGCCCAAATTTGGGGGTGCTGATGTGTCCTCTCCCATGCAGGTCTGACAAAGTCCTGCTTCCTTGAGGATGGGTTTGTCCTGTGGGGAAATTCAATCCACAAAGGATCTGTAGTTACTTGCAGTTCTAGTTTTTGCTGCAAAAATATCGATTTCCCTGCAAGAAATCTCGACTGCAGCTCGAAACATTTCATCGCATGGGTTGGGGGGTTTCCTTCTGCTTTTAAGTCAACATTTCCCCTTAAAATGTCACTCAGGGAAGGCTGGCTTTTTTTAAAGCAAAAGTCTGTGATGACATTTTAAGTAGAGAAGAAAATTGCTGCTTCGTTTCAAAATGTCAAATTCAAGTGGGATGGGTTCGGGTGTTGTGTGTGGTGTGGTTTTTTTTTTTTTTATTCTAGCATTTCCTAGGGGGAAAAGCAAAATGGTTGTGCTAGAGTAATCGCTGGCCCCCTGTCACCCCCAAATAAACCCTTTTTAAAAATGCAATTGTGCTTTTGCAGCAGGGAACCTTTAGCCAGGAGCAGTGGTGTTCTGGTGGGACACTGACCTGGGAAGGGATAACCC
>NW_010426607.1:10737-19084 GCF_000710305.1 Buceros rhinoceros silvestris | reverse complement strand
AACCCCTTTGCAGCCAAACCCAAGCCCTCCACAGCAAATTCTCTGCCACCAAACTCCGTCGGGCACCTGTGGGAGACACTCCATCACTGCCGGCCGGCTTCCGTCGCTGCGGGAGGGGTTAATGGCGTGTCCAGGTTTTGAAGCTCTCCTCTTCCCCCTTTGCCTCAGCCTCGTGCTCCTGGTTTTCTTCTGTGCAGCTTGCCCTGAAAATTGCTTGTGCTAGATTAGGCTGGAGACTGGAGTTATCTCCCTTTTATTTATTAGGGCAATTATACCTAATGATTCACATGCTCGTGGAGAGTAATTACTCCCAAATACGGCACCGTCGGTGTTCTTACCCAGCCTGGATACGGTGATTCACAAACGCATCTTTCCGTACAATTCATCAAACGATGATCCCGTAATTGCCGATTCGGCTCGGAGGCGGTTAAGAAGCAGTAAAGGACCTGGTGGCACCACTGCCATGCCCCGTCCGCTCCGGTGGTGCGGTCATTCCCCTCTGGCATGCTGCTGGCCATCGCTGCTCGCCTCCCACGCTGGGGATTTTGGTTGGGTCGAGCCCCTCGAGCTGCGGGATTTGTGCTTTTCAGAGAGCTCCGGTGCCTGATCTGGTAATTGCTGTGGCACGGTCTGGCTAAGGGAGAGCCGGGGATGTCCCTTCCAGGGTAGGGACCACCCCTCCATCCTCCCAAAGCACGGCAGCGATGTAGCTTGGCCTGCACCACTTCACAGCTCTTGGAGCAGGTGGGTGTGAGCTTAGGAAATAGCAATGAGGAAAGCCAAACCCTCCAGGTTTTGCACCAAAAATAGGCCCTTGCTCTAAATTCTTCTGCATCGGGCAGTTGCAAGGGATGTTACCCCCTTCCTTTGCCCATCTACCATGCCGAGTCCAGCAGGGCAGAGGCATCCCAGCAGAGATGACAAGTGGAGTCCAACCTGCTGAGCTGCTCCAGCCTTGCTCCAGCTGTCCCCCTGACCCTGGGGATGGAGGAAGGTTTCTGGGAGCATCCTGAAGGGTATTGATAATTCCCAGCGCTGCCACATGGCTTGGAAAGGCAGCCTGGAGCTTGAAGTTCCTCCTTGTGAGTTAAGGGGAGCCCAGGGTGATGGCTCTGGGGTGGCCAGGCCCCTCTGGTGCTGCCCAAGGCAATGTTGCAGTGCTCAGCTGGAGGCTGGTGATGAGCCGTGGTCTCTTGGGCTAGTGAAAAGAGGCTTTTCAGTGCCCTCAGTGAGCAGAGCATGGCTGTACATTGCTGCTTTGGTTTTGTTTTTTTTTGGGGGGGGGGGGGGCAAAAGCAGCTCTTCCCTTCTCCGTGCGTCTGGACTGCATGGGCAAAAGCAGCTCTTCCCTTCTCAGTGCGTCTGGACTGCATTGCACAAGCCTGCACCCGCCACCCTGCCACGGGCTCCGCTCTGGGTCTCTGATCCTGCAGATGCCAAAAATCACTGTGGGGATGTGAAATGGGAGGTGGCACAAACCCCCTTTTCTGCTGGCTGCTGCTTGGCTTTATCCCCAGCATCGCTTGGGTGGGCTCCTGCAGGAGCCTGCCCTGGTCATTCCCCTACCCCAGGCGCGTGGGACTGCCCGTGGCAGCCAAGCCAGCGTGGCTCAGTAAGTGTTCACCAGGGCAACAGCTTCCCAGTTTCGTTCCACCCCCATCCAGCTTCTTAGTGGAGGATTGGAGCCAGCACCTGGCCTCCTGTCAAGAGCTCCTGCAGGCAGCCACGAGCTGCTCCTAATGGGCTGCCAGGGGATTTGTGCTCTGACAGCTCCCTGCAACCACTTCTCTACCTACTAGGCTCTCCTCTTCTTGCTCAGATGGTGGAGGATGCTCCCACCACCATGGGGAGGGGTCTGGCTCCTTTTTCTCCCCTCACCAGCTGTTTGTGATGGCACTGGAGGGTTGTGGTACCCATTGCTTTGGTGGGGCCGATTAAGCCCTGGGGATGATGGTGATGCAAGCAGAGGGTCCCCAGGCTGGAGGAGCCCCTGGAGGGTGATGCTTTGGGGTGGGGATGGGCAGAGGGAAGGTCTGGGTGTACCATAAGGCAAGTCTTGTCTCAGTTCCCATGGGGGGCCTGGGCTGAGAGGACCCTGTTAGCTGGGAGAGCTTGGAGCAAGCCCTGACACCCCGCAGGGTGCTCTCTCCAGTGGCCCTGAGGCCTCCCACGCTCTCTCCTGGCTGAAACATCTCCTCTCTTCTGTTTGATGCAGGGCTCCTCTGCCTTCCTGCGGAACACACACAGGGGCTGGGGGGAGCTCCCCCGGGCCCAGCCTCCCCCCAGCCGGGGCTGGGGCAGGCAGCTGAACATCTCCTCTCTTCTGTTTGATGCAGGGCTCCTCTGCCTTCCTGCGGAACCCACACAGGGGCTGGGGGGAGCTCCCCAGGGCCCAGCCTCCCCCCAGCAGGGGCTGTGGCAGCTGCTGCAAAGGGACTGGCCTGTCGCCCGGCCAGCACGGAGCAACTCACAGCCTGCCGTCTTGTATGGCTTTTTATTCCTATGTGATTATACGTCCCACTTCATATAGGGATTGAAGCCGTGCAATACGCCGGGGTCCTACGGCGGAGAACAGCCCCTGTGCCATGGGAGCTGGCCTCGGGGGAGCCACCAAAGCTGTTTCTAGGGTGCTGAAGGAGGGCGGCTGGCCTCAGCCCAGGCTCCGTGCTGCATGCTGGGCTCTCCAGCCCTCTCGGGGAGCAGGTGAGGGGTGCCAGGCTGCTCTGGGGTGAGGCCAGCGCAAGCCCATTCCTTGCATTGCGAGGGCTGGCCTGACTCTGCTCCACATCTGCTGTAGAGAGCCTTGGTGGCTGTGCCGGTGGGCTCATCCCTGGGGAGAGCCCTGGTCTGCTTGTGCCCCCCACTATCCCGGGAGATGGGCAACTGCCCCCCAGCAGCGTCTGGATGCGGCACTGGAAGGAGGCACTGCCGGCAGGATGGGAGAGGAAGAGGAGGAGAAAGAAGAGAAGAAAGGAGCTGGGGAATGGCTGTGGCAGCAAGGGCTGCCCCAAGCACGATGCTCTTCAAAGTTTCTCAAGAGGCCTCAGCCGCTCTTTCAAGGTTTGCGTTAAATCTGTCACATTAGCGAAAATAGTGAAAATTACCCAGCTTGGGAGGAGATGAAAGGCAGCCCCTTCCGATCCCTCCATAAAGGAAGGGCCCCATTAACACCTAGTGAAATATTAGCCATTAATCAGGCTCCGTGCAAAATAAAACCATCCACATTTATCATTATTGGATCCTTAATGAAGTGATAATGGGAATGCTGGGGAGCTGTGATATTAATGTCTCCTAAGAGGCAAGAGCAGAGCCAAGGGCGGCAGCCAAGATTTTTAATTTACTGCCAAAAGCTCGCGCTGTTAATAACGCAGTTACTTCTCCCGGCCATTTGCGCTGTTTGGCTACGAGCAGCCCTCTTCAGAGCAAATCCACCCCGTACGCACCTGGGCTTTGCTGGCCTGCTCCCTGCCCTGCGGCTCAGCGCGCCTTCCCCGAGGGCTGTCCCTGGGTCCCCTGCCCACATACAGGGACTGGCCGGGGAGCTGCAGGCCATCTTCACCCACCTCCCTGGAGGCTGGCTGGTGTAGAGAGTTCTGCTTTTCCCATAAAAAGGGAAGGGGCCGGGAGCATCAAAACCAGCTCTTTTATTGTCCTTGCTCTTTTTATGTCTTGTCACCTTAGGTGCAAGCACTCCAGCACCAGGATGGCTCGGAGCTGGTCCCAGCATGGCCCATGCACGGGGATCACTCAGAGTGCAACTGTGGTCACACCGGGTTTCTTCACTTGCCCCTGATGCTAATACCCCGTTCAGGACAGCACGGGCAAGCAGCAAAGCCCTGCTCAGCTCCGGTGACTCACTCAAGTTCCCATCGGGAAAGCCATCGCTCCTGGCAGGCTCTGACAGCCCAGAGGCAAGTCGTTACAGGTAAGCGATGTTGTTCCATCTTTAGGTGCAACTGTTCTCTCACAAATCCTTGCAGAACCCGGCCGGTGTGGCTCAAACGTACGCTGGCTCACGTGTGGGGCCTTGTGCTGTCAGCGAAGGGGCTGCAGGTTAGAGGGAGGTGCTGTGGGGTTGGAGCAGTAACAGGCAGTTCTGTGCTGAGCCCTGCCCAGAGGAACGAAAGGATGCCGTGTCCGTAAGGGGGTCACGTGCTTCAAAGCACCTTTCCTCCCTAGGCAGAAGAAGCACAAGGTCTGCCCAAGCAATCCCTAGAAATGGAGCTTTGATCTAACCAAGTAGAAGCATCAGAAGAGGAAAAGTGTTTCTGTAACTGGGGTGTCCTTGGTCAACCTCCCCCTATCCTGTTATCTCCTCATTAGAAAAGAAGAGACAAGAACAAAATCCATATATGGAGGCCAAGTAAATGGAGATGTGAAGTGCACTTCAAACAGCTCCATCCTTTCAACAAACCTTTTATCAGCCTTCTCTCCTCCCCAGCACAAACTCTTTGTGATCATTAGTGAACAGCCACTGTGGAGGAAGCAAGGACGCTGCTCAGGGAACGTGTGTTAGGCATTTCCCAGGAGAAGCCAGCGAGCACCAACCCAAGGTCTTCCAAACCTGACTGCGCCGCAGCACGAGCAGCATCTCCACGGACTAGCCCAGGCTCTGCAGTGTGGCAGGGCTGCGGGCAGAGGGCAGGGTGTGGTGGGCCTACGGCGGTGTGCCCAGGTTGGCACGCCAGACCTGCTGCTGGAGGTGCCAGTGACCCTCCTGCCAGGCACCCCCACCCGAAACCAGAGCCACTCTGGATTCCACTGGAGCAGAACTGGACGGGAAGCGCTACCACCACCCTGGAGCCAGCTTTAGCCAGTTATGCTGGCTGCAGGCCATCTTTTCTGGCTGTGTCACTGTGCCATTGGTGCCCCTGCAGTGCTGGCCGGGCACAGAGGAGGAGACCTGCCAGCGACCTCTGGAGAAAACGGCACAAAGCAGCTTCTCCCGTGCAACTGCCACCTGACATTATGGGGGCACAGCCAACTTTAGAACGCTTGGCAGGGTTTCCCCAGCAGATCTCAAAGCCGTTTGCCAGTGTGAGCAAGTTCAGGCATGTTACAGAAGACCTCCAGGCTCAGAGGACAAATGAGATGTGTGGATGAGTTGAAACCACCAGGGTAAGACCAGGGCTTTCAAATCCCCAGGCTTGTGCCTTGACACTACGCCTGGGCTGTGGCCCAAACAGTCCAGCTGCCAGCCTGGCATTGAAACCGGGCCCCGTGACAGTCCTGCTGATGTCCCTTCTTGTTACATACTGGCTTCGAAACCAAAGCAGGAGGTGTTGCCTCCTCCTCAAAAATCCACCCTCTGATCCATCTTGGAGCAGAGCACAGACGATGGTTCAGTGAGACACCACAACTCCCGGGGTTGGCAGGATGGTGTATTTATGTCACGAGATGAGATCAGCGACACGGGGTAGGTCTGTCTGGGAAGAGGCTGACTCAAGCGAGCCCTATTAAATTAGGGCTGGATTTTCAAAGGAGCTCAGCTTCCACTTAGGCTCTGTAACCAACAGGCAGATACTGCACAGGAACTGGACATGTTGGGTCATACTGGCTGCTGAGCTGAAGTCCTTTGAATATCCAGCCAAAACTGTCGCTGTGCTTGTTGCTACAGGCAGAGCCCTTCTGAAATCCAGCCCTGCTGTGGGCTCCGTGTCCTGGGAAACCCGGCTCATCTCTGCACTCTCACAGTGCACGGCAGTAGGAGATGAATCTGCACTCACCCCCACATCCTTACCCGTGCCGTGGCTCCCTGTCAAAGCACAGCTCCGGCAGCTTTGCCCTGTGATCAGCTCAGCAGTGTAGGTCAGGAGAGACGAGCAGGAAGGCTTCCTTGCCTTTTGTTCTGTGGAATTAGCAGAGTTAATCAGAGTGACAGCGACTTCTGCCTCAGCGCAGAAGAAAGGTCAGTGGCTCAGGCTGGATGCATGACCGTTTTCTAGGCAGCTGGGAAACAACACCGTGGAAGCTCAGAGCACACACGCTGCTGGCATGGAGGCTCTGCCCACAGGGGAAGGTCCCTGCAGAGGGAAGGAGGCTGGAGGAGAAGGACTCAGCTCAGCTGGCTGGCTACTGCACCTCAGTCATCCCCTTGGGCTGCATGGCGAAGGTATCGACCCTCAAGGTCACTGCACACTGCTTTTGTGTCGTGTCCAGTATCAAATGCTTCTCTCGGCCACCACAGCTGCGCTGCTGGCGGGCATCATGCCGGGCTTGGGGTCTCTGTGCCCCCTTGGGTGCCCTGCTATGGGAGGAGCTGCAGGGCACTGGAGGTGCAACAGCCGCAGGGAGGGCCCTCTCTGGCAGCCCTACCACGGCCTCCATTTCCCCACATCTTTTACCTCCAGGTGAAGCAGTCACAAGAGTGGCGGCTCTCAGCAGAACTGTTAAATGTAGCCTCCATGTCTGTAATGTCACTTCTTGCCGTCCTCTGATCCCAATTACAAGTTCTTGCTTTCGCATGGACATCCACTCGTGTCTAATTAGTGGATTCTTTCTGCCAAAGATATTAGTACCCTCGACAGCGAGCCTTAAGTTAAGTAGTTTATATTTATCTGCCGTGTTGATGTCTTCATTTGCCCCTGGTCTGAATTAAATGCATCTGGGTATCTGCAGAGGGAGCTCTCATGATCTCTCCGTGGCTCTAATTAAAATGGCCTGGATGTCCATGACATTGGTGCCTGTCAGGCCTGTCACCAGCAGGTGATGCCCACCTTGGAACTGGCTGAAGAACGAGTAGGAGTCGTTGTTGCTGAGAAAGGCCTCCACATCAAGGCCCTCCTGCAGCGCCTCACTCAGCAGCTCTGGGCCGCAGAAGGCGCCCGCTGCCTCCGTCGGCCCGTCCTGCCCGTCCGTTCCCCCGCTGAGGAAGATGATCTCGCACCTGCCTGGGGAGCTGCTGACTTCCGTGGCCTGTGCCCTGTGCAGCTCCAGGCCCACACGCAGGGCCAGCTCCTGATTCCTCCCTCCCTTGCCAGTTCCTTGAAGCTGAACTGTGGTTTCTCCACCAGCCAGGATGCAGACTGGTCTTTCAGGCCCTAATCCTCGCAGGGCCCGTAGAAACTCGGCAAGGTTCAGTCCAGGGATCTCTAGCTCTGCCGCCAGCTGCAGGAGATTCCTCCTCACCTCGTCACTCAGGGCTCCTTCCCCGAGGCCGGCGAAGCGCAGGCGGAGCAGGCGGATCAGCTGGCAGTACAGCGTGGCGATGCAGCCCACTTCCCCGCAGATCGCTGCGCTCAGAATCAGAGTTGCGTAGCCCAGGCCCTCGGCTTGGCGTTTGGCTTCATCTAAAGCCAGCATGTTTGATCCGATGATGACGTTGCAAACGTGGGAGTAGTCTTCTGGAGCACTGGGCTTGGAGGGAGAGCTGGACAGAACCGTTTCCACTGACTTGGGCAGGCTGTGCAGCAGGTTGTATTTGGCAAGTATCTGAAGGCAGTCTTGGACGCTGTGGGAGCTGGCAGCAGTGGGCCCGCTCGCTATGATGTCCAAGGGGTCACCAATCACATCAGAAAGGATGAGGCTCACCACCTACCGAGAAAAACGACCACAGATTATTGTGGGAGGCAGAGACAGGTGACCACACAAGAGCCCTGACACAAGTGCTGCTCTCAGTTACACTTGAACCAGCCCCATGTCAAAGCAGATGGAAACAGGGGCAGATCTTGGCCCATTTTTGTTTTAAGATCACGAGAGTCACCTTGCCCTTGAACGCACAGATCTACAATGTCCTTTGACGCTGGACCATCACACTGGAAGATGTAACCTGTGACACTGCACTTGCTAGGCTGGTAACCTGGCGTGGGTTCAGTGATGGCACATGCTGAGAACAGCCCCCAGGGAAGCCAAGGATCGCACGCAGCCTCAGGGGGGTCCCTGAGGAACACCAGCACGTTGGAAGTGCCTGCTGGGTGACGACTGGGGTCTGCTGGGAGTGGTGTGATGGGACAGCTGACATTTGCAGACTCTGAACCCCCCCTCTTCCACCTCCACCTCCCTGAGAGCCTGGGTCCTCCATGAAATCTGAGCCACAGAGTTCCAAAACAGTGTGCAAAGGTGGTTCACTATGTGAAGAAAAACACCCTGCAAGTATGCTTATGTTGGTCGATTAAAACCCTATTTTGAGGGCAGGTGGGAGATCTTTGGGCAAGCGGGAGCTTCCCCTCAGTTACCTGTGCAGGATATGCAAGCCAGGCCAACCCTCCACCCTTCAGCAAGGACAGAGTCTTCCGGACAATATTCAGCTCCTGTATGGCAGCTCCTCGGGAAGCCAGCGTCTTTGTGAGTTTCTCCTTCTCTTCGAGGAGGATGGGAGGGATGGGAGCAGGCAGTAGGGCTGAGCCTC
>NW_010426607.1:0-10601 GCF_000710305.1 Buceros rhinoceros silvestris | reverse complement strand
AAAAGTAGGACAGGAGGAAAGAAAGGCTGTTCAACGCTTGAGCCTTTCCTCTTCCCTCTCCACTGTGCAGCAGGAAGGCAGAGGTGTTGGGGAGCTATGTGAACATCTCTGGAGAATCCAGTCTCCTTTGCCAGTGAGTTTTAGTCACTGCTGCCCTGCACTGTCTGCAGTCAGCTGCAGCCCTCCCAGGCAGCGTAAACCTCACCAGGCCAGGGTACTGCCTGCCCGCAGTGCTGCGGGGATGGCAGAGGAGGGACAGCAATTACTATCCCCTAGTAGCTACATCAGGCTACTAGTGTGCTGTCACACTGATTTTCAAGGGCTACCTGGATGGGTGAGCAGGGAACACGGGCTCCACAACTCACGCAGCAGTCAGTGCTAAGCAGATGGAGACACTGCCTGCTTTGCTGGCTCCCTTTGTTCAGGACAGTGCATAAAAACACCAGCCACGGCTGCAGCAACGTCAGAAACTGCTGAACTGCACTTGTCTAGGCCTGGAAGGGAAGGGGGGAAAAGTAATGCAAAGGACAAGGCACACCCAGAGTCCAGGGTGATGGCCTCATCGATGGGAATCCTGTCCAATTCAAGCGGGTACTGGAAATGAAGAAGAGAAGGCTGGAGAAAAGGTTGTAATGGAAAAATGGAATGGATGGAAGATACGGAGTAGAAAGGAGCAAGATCTGAGCGGAGTGAACGTGCTGAAGAACAGCTGAAAGCTACTGTCAAAAGGCAAAGCCTGCTCAGAGGTTTGAGACAAATCAGCATCAATAAAACATGATGAGCAAGAAAAACAAATGCAAATGCCTGTGTTTCAGTCAATAGCCAGGGATCTAGCTGAGAGGCAGGAGGTTTGAGACAAATCAGCATCAATAAAACATGATGAGCAAGAAAAACAAATGCAAATGCCTGTGTTTCAGTCAATAGCCAGGGATCTAGCTGAGAGGCAGGAGCAGCCGGGGACACCAGCTGCTGTGTGGGAGTGCACATGCACAGGGAGCCGCAGCCACGGGGAGATCCTGTACCAGCTCCCTGAAGGGCTGAGGAGTCTCTTGGAGATCCCCGTAGCCAAAGGACAGGAGGAAACCCAGGGGAATCCCCAGCAAGCGCAGCTAGATGCCAGCCGCTTGGGTGTTTGCCTAATGGCACTGCTTTCTCTGCACCAGATCAGGCTGCAGCATCCACAGAGGGACCAAAGGAGAAATTATGGAGCAGGAGAGACCAAGAGGTTTCTACAGAGCTGCTCCAAGCCCCTGCAAGCTTCCACTCACCAGACCAAGCTCAGGCTGGGGTGATATCACTGTATCCCTCTGATGCACAATATTCACCTTCCTTACAAAGCCCTGGGTGTGGGGACAGCCCAGGGGCCCAGCAGCCAGGGCCTGCGGCCGTCCGGGGCTGAGCCTGCAAGGCATGGGGCTCTCTGTGCTGGAACCTGGGGGCCTCATTTCCACCGGATGGGAAGCAGCAAAGCCCTGGGAAGGGTCAGTCCCAAATCTCAGCTCACAGAATCACACCCCTGCAGAAATTCAGAGCGTGAAAGTCAGCTAAGTGCCTGCTTCTCCAAGTCTGCACAAATATAAGGAAGAAAGCATCTCCTTGTCAAGGGGTGAGAGCAGCTGTCAGGCTGCGCCCAGAGGTGCCATCTCGCAGTGGTGGCACAACCGTGGGAACCAGCCTGTGTAGCTCAGCCTCTCCTCAGTGCTGGGAGGCAGCATGCCCACTGCAGCAGCAGGTAGCCCTGTGACCTCCCCTGCTGCATCCCTGGAGAATGGCTGGCAGGAGGAGAAATATCAGAGGTGCAAGAGTCAGCACTGAAAGGGCCAATGTGGCACTGTGCTCCTCCTGCCCACACAGCCACGCGTGGGCAGGCAGCTGAAGAGCCCTCGGCAGAGCTCCTTCCCTGGGGTCGCCATGCTACCTGAGATGAGCACGAGGAGCAGGTCATCCGCAGTCAGACCTTCAACCAGTTCCTGGATGGCAACTGCTCCCTTCAGAGCCTCTGGATCTGGGAGGTTGTTCTTGGCACCTTCAATGACCTGGATTTTGCTGTCTGGCTTCAGGAGCATCTCCCTGGTGAGATAGGAGAGGCAATGACACCACTGACACGTGCACCTACGCAGGCAGCTGGGCTGTTGCTCAGCAGGGAAATGGGCTTGGTGCACCAGAGGTGCACAGTGAGTGACCAGGATGGGGAGGTGGCCTTTGCTGAGCGTCTCTTCCCCAGGGCTAGAGAGGCACTGCCTCCAGCACAAGACATGGGCTGTGTCGCTGGTGCCACTGGGATGTGATGGTGGTTGGAGACCAGGATGGTGTGGTGGGCAGAGCAAGGGTAGCTGGAAAGTACAGAAGCAATTCACAGCGACATCCCACAGAGGACGAATCTGGCAGCCTTCCCCCGCCCCAAGCTGTCCCCTTACTGCAGTCCTGCTCGCCGCAAGCTCTCCTGGATGCCTAGAGGCACATTGATGATCCCCCGAACGAGGTGGTCTCCCAGGATCTCTTCTGCTGCCGCGGCCATCCCCAGCACAGCTTTGCCGAACCCCACCAGGTACAGGTCCCTCTTCACTGGAAAGGCCCGGCCCTTCACCAGCAGCTGAGGGCACCCGTCTCCCTGGAGCTTCACAGCCCTCTTCAGCATCGGAGCGGGCTGGACGGTGCCCACTGCGGTCCGGAAGAGGGACAGTGCATGCTCACGGAGGGACATGCTGTGCAGGGTGGAGGGGCTGAGCCAATCTGCTCAGCGGGGTGGACTTGTAACGCTCGGCTGACACTGGCAAGGCCTTGAGAGCTGGGGCAGCCGCACCCTCCAGCCTGCAAGGGAAAGTGGACGTTTTCACTGACAGAAGAGACAGGGCTGTCACAGAGAGCGCAGGGAGAGCAAAACATGAACCACAGAGCTCTAGCTCTGATTCCTCTAGATGAAGATGCCA
Organism: Buceros rhinoceros silvestris; assembly: GCF_000710305.1. Lineage (NCBI taxonomy): Eukaryota > Metazoa > Chordata > Aves > Bucerotiformes > Bucerotidae > Buceros > Buceros rhinoceros. Next base: position 7,671 of record NW_010426607.1, on the reverse strand, counting down.
CATCAAGAGCTTTTTCAAAGCTCCCCCCAGGCAGGAGGGTGGGAAGGACAGTGTCACATTCAAACTACCTGCCAGCCTGTGGCTAACCTGCAATCCCATCTCCTCCTGCAGGGAAGGTGAGCCTGCCAGCCAGCTTCTCCATCACTGCAGGTTTGCCACTGGCAAGCTATCGTTTCTATTTGCTTGGCGTTTGACACCTTTCCAAACTGCGGGATCTGCTCTCTGTCCTGGAGAGAGCAGGGTGTCCGGGTGGAGCAGCTTTACACTACATTAACTCCCTTTCTTGTCTTAGCCAAACACTGATCTCATTCTCTGGCTGCACATTGCCCCATGTGTCCCTGCAGCATCAGGCATGGACTTAGGAGAAACAACAGGCTTGCTGGCTGCCTGATCCCTTGCTGCTGGTGGCCACAAAGAGATCAGTAATGTGGTTTCCCCACCAAACAGCAAATTAACACAAGGCTTCATCCGTCTTTATTTTTTAGTCTTCTCATTATCCATTAAAATGACATTTAAAGCCCAAACAAGACTTCAGATGCAGGCAGTTGCCAGCCACGCCTGTGAAAGCCCATTGGAGCTACTGACCACTGAGTATGAGCATTATATGCGAGACATCTGCGCGTGGACCGAAAGATCTCAACTGCTCAAGGGCAGACACTTGTCTTGACGGAGGAAAGGCAGCCCCTGCCAGCACACATGCACCTATTCCCTCCCAGCAGATCTCCTTCCTTCTGTTAACTGGCAGCAAGTTCACTGCTGGTTTCTCAGGATCAAAGATCCTTGTGATCTGCATCTCCCCCACTCACGGCAGTTACGGTGCAGGCAGTCAAAGCAGGAGGGTGAAGTAGCCCGGGCAGCACACTCGATCACAGCACCAGTCAAATTACCTACGAGAGTTAATCTTCTCCTTAGCAAATGGATGTGTTTCCGAGCAAGGCCAGTGGCTGGCTGCTTCTGGGAGAGCGCAGGAGTCCAGAGGTCTCTTTGTCCTAACACTCCCATAGCACTGCAAAGTGTTAATCATTAAGCCAGACAGGCTTTCCAACAGCTCCTCTGGGTCTAAATCTGCCTCATTTTGCTGCGAGGTCCCAAAGGCTCTGTGAAAACCTCTGCACAAGCACCACCTTGGGCAATGAAACTTGGGCACACTGTGACATCTATTGGACAAGGGACCTGCAGGTAAAACTATATGGAGAATCACAGATTTGCCAGAGAAAAAATACTCAAGAATCATTTAAGTTGGAAAAGACCCTTAAGATCATCGAGTCTAACCAAAACATGATTCCGTGCTTAGGAGAAACAGTTTTACAAGGCAGAGCCCAAGGCAGATAAACTACTTATCACTACTCCCGTTAGACACTGGTCAGGAGGACTGGCTTTTCAATCACTAGGAGAGGCAAGAATAAAAGCCCGCTTTGTTACTAGGCCCTTGAACTTAACGGCAGCTCATGCTGCCAGCAGTTTACACCAGGGAGCCGCAGCCCTCTCACAATGAGTACCCGTGCTGAGACCAGCGAAGTCAGCCGTGCACCTCTCAGGAGCTGAGATTAGCATCTCTGTTCCCAGCAGGTCTCTGACTCACCTGGCAGCACAGTGCAGTCAGAGGAAGGTGTTGCAGAACAGAGGTGCGTCGTGCCCCAGGTCACCTCGACTGAGCTGCGATACAGCGGTTGCAGAAGTGGCTGGAGAAAAAGGCTTAAATGGAGCCGGAGGAGTTTAAGAAAATAAAGCCCCAAAGCTCTTAACAGGCTCTGGCTCTGCCTTCATGTTTCTGTGCAAGGCTGACCCTGAAGACCAGGGGAATCGAGCACAACCAGATCTGCAACTGCGGCTCCTGTCACACGTGGCCTCCTGGCAGCTCTGTTCAGCTCCAGCTCCAGACACGACACAGCAGGCATGAGTCGTTTCAAAGCAATCCTCTCCTACTGGAGCTGAAAAAAATAAATGCCAGCTTAATTCACCTGTCACTTGTGTACATACTGCTAATGCTCGCGCTGGAAAGCATTTCACTACAACAGCAGGTATGTAATCTCTTCTCTGCACTCTGAACTCAGATTGTATTTTAACCATCGAGGCCTGATCCGGAGTCTGTTGATGTCGGCACGCATCTTTCCATCGATTCTAACGACTGTAGGGCACACTGAGTGCCCTACAGGACACTGAGTCCTACTCAGGACACCGATCTCAGTGCACAGGTGTAAACAGAGAGCAAATCTGGTGTAAAATCCCCCTGCAGTCAGAGGCTATCCAACTTTACACCAGTGCACCAGAGAGCTGAATTTGGCACAGACCCATTAGCTTTGGAGGTCTGGGTGTGTAACTCTGCTCCTTGTCAGCTCTGATTAGCCATGCAGGCTCACTGGAGGCTCCTCTTGGAACGGGGGTGCTGCTAATGATGCCATAAATCCATGTTTATGTAATTTATTTATACAGTCTCAAGTGCTGGGTACTAAGCGTGATCAGGGAACAGCTATAGATCAGTGCTATAAAATCCACTGCAGATATTAACGAAAAAGAAAACTCCTCATTTTACTAGGGCTTCAAAAACAGGATCAAGAGAACTGAACATTACCCCATACCAAGGCACGGGCAGCCTTGAAAAGAAAAATAATCCAAGTGGCAGCTTTTTGACTGCCTCCATGAATGGTGGGTCTAGAAACTAGATGTAACTGCCAGTTAGCTGCTGCCTATTGCCCATGGGGAAATGACATGCTCATGTCCCTGCGTTTTCCCACTGCTGGTGGGGAGGAACCTGGGCTGGGAGAAGGGGCTGATGATGTGACTCATATTGCTTCTCGCACTAATCTTTGTTCCCCCAGGGAAATCACCTAAGGACAAACGAGCCCTCTTCTATAGAGATGTAAGGTGACATGCTATAGGCACTAGTGGGGCTCACGTTTTACATCTTCCTTTTGTTCCTTTGCTCAGGATAATATGGATTTGGGATACAGATAGTCTTCTGGAAAGTTTTCTAGCAGCTCACATTAACTTAGGAGGGAAATGATGCTAAGAATTGCCTGTTCCAAAGAGAGCAGGAGGACTGTAAGGGGTTTAGATTAATCCCCTTTAAATGAAAACTTCCTCAGCTTTCATTGATGAATAACGTTCACCTTCTACATACTCATTTGTGTACGTTGCCATTATAAGCTCTTTCTTCACAGGGCTCCTCCTAAGCCTGCAGAAATTTCCACAGAATTTTTCCAAAAGCAGCAAAACCCCTGCTCCTCATTTTCACATCCCTGGGAAAGAGGGAGGGAGAGGAGCTGGACTGGGATAAAATACAGGCAAAGCGCTCGTTTGCATTACCTTTCATTAACTTTTTAATTAAAGCAATTCTGCAGGCAAGGAGCCAAAGTCAGAGGGAGGCAGAAGCGCTCCAGCACTAGGGGCAGAGATGTGGTAAGCTGCCAGGTAAATTGGATGGTGGCATGAGATCAAGAGCATGGACATAGGGGGGCATAGTCTGAGCCATAAACCTGGAGTCACGCTGGGGAGGAAAAGAGCAACAAATGAGCTGGCCATGCCCATGCAGTGAGAAAAATGAGGCAGCACCTCGCTCCATGGCAGGTACTTGAAAACCAGAAAAATATTCCCTTCTTGGGACCAGTCTGCCCTCGCTGGGCAGAGCTTATCTCTCTGGGCGCTGTGGCTGGAGGTTTGTTCAAGGATTTGCATCATGGGCTTGTGGTTTTCTTGAAGCTGGGACAACTGGGCTTGTTGCAGAGCAACCCAGTCCCACATCCCGAGTGTTTCAGGTGCTGCAAGATGGGAGGATACTGTGTATTAGTGCTCCGTGGCTAATTTAACAGAGCCCTTTCATGGAAATAAACTGAGTTAGTTTATTTTTGATGTCATTGGGACTTCCCTGGATTTCCCCCATTATGGCAGCGACTGGTGCTGACCCACCGCGTACAGGGTCAACTCCAAAACCCCGGAGGGGCTTGTAAAAAATTTGCGATGGCACTGGATCAGACCCCAACAGTTTGAGGGTTATTTTAAGCTCAGGCTCTAAAAGACAGATTACATCTTTGTTAGAGCAGTAAACTCCCAAACACAGCAAGTTTTAGCAGTGTCTCTTGCTCCTCGTTTTTCTTGCTACGTGACTTTCTTCTGGCCTCTTGGTAGGTAAATTACTGGCAGACTCACCACGGCTCACCGCCTCCATTTTTCATGCCTCACCATGGGAGTTTACCTACGAAGTACAACAGAGCGGAGTTTTACTGCCTGAAATTCCCATGTTCCCACTTACTGACACATCTTTTCTATCATTTGATATATCAACTTTAATTTGCCTGGTGAGCCCTGCTCAGACTCAAACTTGCTGCTCCAGATGGTCCCAAAAGCATTATGAGAAATTTTTCCAGGAGATGCACTGAACCCAGGAGGAAAACAAAGCGGAGAAGGTTTGTTCCGAGTGACTATTCTGGGAGGATTAGAGGGGGGATTTTTCAAGACTAATCTCTTTAAATGAAAATTTCAGAGTTTGATTAATTTTTTAATCTGCACATGGATTTGCATAAAATTACCGCACTGCCTCATTCACATCTTATAAAAGAGAAATTGTCTGCAGCTGGGACGGGCCAGCTCACCACTGGTCAGCTCTGAAGGGTTGGTACCCCAGTGGGTGCCCAGGGACAGGGTGAAAGGTCCTTGTGCCCCCACCCATGTGTTGCTCTGGCATCCCTAACTGGGAAAGAGGATGCTGGTGGGCAGAAGCAGTACAAAGAGACCAGAGAGCTGCACAGAGGGTTTGCTGGGCAGACAAGGGAGAAAGTAAGATGAGTGTCTGAAAACCTTTGTTTCAAGGATACGCTGAGCTCTGGGAAACCCAGGGGTCCCCACTTCCTATAGATAGTTTTTGATATGTTTCTTGGGAAAAAAATATGTTGCTCTCATGACTGATTAACTCACCAGGAAAGTGTCAACAGGGTCTCTTTGCCTTTGATGGGGAATGTGGCCTAAGGCCAAACGCAGGGAAGATAAGTGTTCTGTTCAGCATTTTATATATATAGATCAATGTCATTAGAAAAAAAAATTAACTGGGTTTGACATATGCATCTTACTAGTTTTTCTAGGTCACACTCCCTTCACTCCCTATATACCTTTTGGAAATGATTTTCCCATGCTCTGGGGATTGCAGGGAAGAAAAATTTTTCACTCAAAAATCCTTCTGTAGCTCAACGCAGAACAGTACTACCCCGAAGCCAAGTCCATGCCAAGCCTACTTCCTTTCATGCTGTAATTTCTCAGACTCCCTGTTCTGAGTCAACTTGCAACCAAAGTTGAGAGTCATTTAAAATACAGGGAAGGATCACAGTATTCTGGAGAAGATGAAAAGTTGCCAGCCTTGAGGACCAGAGTAATAGAAACGGGTCAGATTTCAGTACTGCAGAATACAAGGTCATGCTCTTTGGGATTAATAGCAAAAACTTATGAGCCTCCTCAGCTGGAAGTAAGGTAAGAGGAGAAGGAGCCAGGAATATTAATCACTCGCAGGATGACAATTATGGCTGTCCTCTAGGCTGAGACAAGAGGCTACGGAAAGCAGAAAGCAGCAGATGTGCTCCGCCTTGGCCTTAGGGAGGGTTCTGACACCACCCTCAGGAGCACGCTGAAGAAGCGTGGGCTAGGCAAACACGCCGCTGGACTCGCTGAAAAACACCTTGACCACTGGGCTCAGAGGGTAGAAATCGGCAGTCCAGGGTCTGTTTGACAGCTGGTAATAGCAGGGGCACCGATGGGGTTTGTGTCATCCTACAGCTTCATGGGTGACCTGGAGGGTAGCGCAGAGCCTAGTCTGGGAGAAGGGCTGACAGAGCCACCTTCCAGACGAACTGTGGTGAGCTCCAGCTCAGGGCCACAGAAACCTCGTGACGCTCAGCCAGGAGCAGCAAGAAGTTTTGCTGCTGGGGTAGGATCCCTGCGCATCAGGGCGAGCTGGGAACCACGTGGCGCAACCGAGGAGCAGCCCAATAGCAGCTACAACTACTTGAAGAGTGGTTACAAAGGCAGCTGCAGTGAACCCTTCTTGGTAGTGGCAGAAAGTGTGAGAAGCAATGGCCACAATTTGCAAGTCAGGAGGTTCACACTGGGCATTGGCAAAAAGTTCTTCATAGAGAGATTTCCACAGCACTGGCTCAGGCCCCTCAGAGAAGCTGTGCTGGCTGTGATGGGTGATGTCCTGATCTGGGTACACAAAGCCATGGCCAGGCTGACTTGGGCTGGTGATGGTCCTGCACTGAGCAGGAGGGTGGAGCAGGCAGCTCCAGAGGTCCCTTCTCCCCATACTTCTGTGATTCTTGGTGGTAACAGCAGGGACAGGGTTGGATGCATTGTGCAGGTTGCAGTGGTATCTCATACAGAAATGCACAACTGCATTTGATCAATGTTGCTCAAGCAGCAATTAAACATTTTATCCATTAACTAGTTTTGCAGGGACATTATCCATAATTCCTACTTAATGTGACACTTTGCTTGGAGATCCAATTATCCTGCCAGATCCATTCCATCTTGGTATACACTGACAGACTAAGTTCCAACCATTAGGACGAAAGACAGAAGAACGAATAAAAAGGGAGTGACAAAATATCAAATCAACAACCCACGGTGTTACACAACTCGAAAACTTAGCTAAGTATTGTAGGTGTTTTGAAGTAAATTGTCTTAGGAAGGTATTGGTGAGTCACCTTCAGGGCCTGCGTGAGATAATCCAGGCTTTGGTGGTGCAATGTACAGGGTGTGAGACCAGACTCGCCGTTCAGCGCCGCTCTCAAACCTCTCATCACACGAAAATCAGCCGTAGGTTTTGAACTGACCTGTGATGGGGAACTGACCCTGGGACGACGGTGTCCTCTGCTGAGTCTCTTCAGAGTCCAGGGTGAAAACCTTGTCTCTGTTTCACAGCCAACACCGGTGGATCGTTCTGATGAGCCCATCCCATCACGGCATGACAGGGTGAACCGGGCTAGGTGGCTACACCTGTAACGGTGAACTCCAGTCAGCAGTTGGTGAGAGCAAGTCATCGGTAAGAGAAAGGACTTTAGTTTCACTGAATGGCGTGCGTACGCGAAGTAACAAAGCCTGTTTGAGTAACGTGCAAGCAGACCTTTGACAACAGTCCCCTGAGTTGCTGTGGTGTGACCGCAGGAGGGCAATGCTATTCCAGAAGCCAAATCACACCGTTCTGGAGGCTGTGAAAGAATGTCGTTAACATTTATGAAGGCATCTATGGCTGCTTTGTTTTTTCCCTTTGATTCCGAGTTTCCGAGAGACCAGTATGACAACAGATCTGGTGTTCTTCTAAAATTAAAATAGCGAGGTGCAGGAAATCTTCGGGGTGTGGGAGGGGAGAGAGGGAGGTTCTTACCGCTGCCGTTACACCCCTGGAATAACTTTGTAAGGGAAGAGGTGTGCAGTGGTATGAACCCAGAGCTTGACATCAAGATTCATGACAGTAAAAATAACGGTTCTGAGGAGAGGGTTGGAGCGTCAGAAGCCAAGGCGTCCTTCTGAGAGGTCAGGGCTGTGCTGCTCGTCTTTATGTGACGCCTCACGCGGTGCAGCCGGGCTCTTTGTGTACTCGTCTGGAGACCAATTTTTGGAAGAATAAAAAGACCCGGGAAAGAGAAATGTGTAGTAACTGCACTGACACCAGGACGGAAGAGGCCAGCG
>NW_010426606.1:104339-105464 GCF_000710305.1 Buceros rhinoceros silvestris | reverse complement strand
GGAGCACTAAGAAGTTGAACTAACTCACCTTTGCAGCCGTGGCGCTGACTCTCCCGCTGGTTGTGGTTGGGTTGGTTTGGCAGGAAGGGTCTGCAGAACCGCAGGTTGCTGTAACCCCGCTGATGCCAGGAGCAGGGTCACCCCGTGTGCTGTAACACTGAACCCGTGACATGGGCATTAAAGGAATTCTCTCCCTTTTTTGTGTGTTCTGGTAGGTCGCATTTGTTAGAAATTTGCAGAAATTTCTTTACTCCAATATGCTGCTAAATCTCCCTGCAGCTGGTGTAATGAAGACGATATATTATGGGAAACATCTTGATTTGAGAGTGACAGCTCGATATATTTGTGAAAACGAAGTGCCAGTAGAGTTGCCAGTGAAGCATACTGTGTCTTTGTGATGCAGAAATATATCATGTTAATAACAATAATTTTCACAGTTACATGCGACCATTTGCATGCAGGGAAACACCGCTTTTGGGAGAAGTCCTGAGAAGCGAGGAAGAAGCTAACGGGTTTTGCTTTCTTGTTTCCAAAACAGCCAAAAGGAAGGAAGACAGTGCCCGGAGAGCTGGCGCAGCAGCAAAGCGACACTCTGCTCCCATGGCGTCAGCATCAGAGTGCTAATGGCCTGCGGCGGCAGAAGCGGGACTGGGTCATCCCACCCATCAACGTGCCAGAAAACTCCAGAGGACCCTTTCCACAGCAGCTGGTTCGGGTGAGTGAAAAAAAAGAAACAGAAATAATAATAATAAGGGTAGTCTGGCCGTGGGTCTAGAGAAGTTGCAGGTGTGGTCCAAGCTCATGGACCGTCTGGCTCGAAGCACAGGCTCGCTGCCCTTCCTCCCGCATGCAACAAAAGTTGCTTGTTACAGGCTGCTGAAACGCTCCTTTTCCAAAGCAACTTGCCCCAGTTTTCCCTCCTGAACGGCAGCCTAATCGCCTCCTTCCAGCCAGTCCCTCGAGAGACGCTGGCGTTGCTGCCAAGATGGCACTTTGCCCACGTTTCCCATCCAGAAAACGGCTGCAGGTGTAAAGCTGGGCTTGGTGACACCCAGCGACGAGGGGGTGCTGCATCCTTCCCTTCCTTCGCAGAGCTGGCGTGCAGATGTGCGGCGGCGCTCGAGG
>NW_010426606.1:96702-104172 GCF_000710305.1 Buceros rhinoceros silvestris | reverse complement strand
CGGGGCGCCGCGGGGGGGGGCTCCCCCCCTGCCGCCGCTGCTGCAGATGGATCCCTCGTCCTCTGTATGTTGCCCGTTTCTTTACAAGGATGATCTCTGAGATAAGTTTACCCACGTGGGTTTCTGTGATGATTACTGGATGACAGGAAAAGAAAGCAAAGGGAAAAGGTTGATGTATTATTGCTGTTGATAAGTGTTAGCAAAATACAAATACATGTTGCTATTCCTCTTGCGGGTGCTGATTTCCGTTTTTGGAGAAAGATTAGCTGTAAAACAAGAATTCACTGGCAGACTTTTTCAGCTCTTCCTGTGGAAGAAAATGGTGACAATTACAACATTTCAGATCTTATTTTGAGCAGCAGTGGTGTGTCATTGGCATCCCTGCTCAGGAAGTTCACCTAGTCATCTTGAAACGGTGCCTGGATCCAGATGAGTTGTCATCGTTACCTGTTTCACGCTGATTAGCTGATACTTTTCTGCAACAGCCCCTGTCTGGGAGGAAGAAAGGAGCTTGCTGAGTCCTTTAGAAGTTCACGTGAACTTTGCAATGACTCATGCAATGAGTGAAGGTGCATGTTCCTAATTCACCAAGCACTGGGTAAACTTGAATTGTTGGTGTCATTTCTTTGTGCAATTTGGGAAGTATGACAAGGAATAAAAAAAATTGCTGGTGGCAAAAACGAGGAGGAAAGCCAAGGAGTCTTTGTGTGGTCAGCAGTGCTGGTATGGAGGGACCCATTAATGTGTTGTCCTACTAAGGTGAAGGAATGTCTGTAAAGAAGAATAACCTAATATGTCAAAAATAATACTCCTAAATCAGATTAATAATTCAGCTTAGTTCTTGAATTCATGTGAAAAGTAAGTAGGGTACTTGCAAAATGAACTTAGCCCTGTCCTACTCCCTGCTGATTTCTTTTGAGCTTTGACTAGACAGCGAGAGGACAACTTGGCACCAGCTTACCACGGCAAATTTGTTGATTTATTGGGACTGAAGTCTCTGTGGCACTTTTTCTCCCTCATGGTCTGGAGATGAAATGGAAGGACTCCGGAATGCAAAACTCCAGTATTAATGAAAGTGACAAATAATAAATTTTGTATAGGTCCAGAAAAATTGGTATTCATCACTTAAACTACCAGTAACCTTGGAGAGAGAAGCTAGCTGATGGAATCACAGAGCTCCCGGATTTTCAGACATGTATTCCACTGCAGTTTATGAACAGAGGTGCTAGACAAAACACTGAGGTAAAAAAGGGGGTGGGAGAGAAAGAAATGGCTTACAAAGGGCTGCTCTCCTCTCCACCTGGCATACAGAAAGTATCGTCATGACAGGAAAGACCATGCAAAGAGTGTAACTTGATTAAGTGTGAGACCCCTGATGTTTGAGGCTTGGGGTGAGTTGTCTCCTCATCTGCAGCATCTGGCCTGTTTGCTGGCCCCTGAACACGAAGCTTGGCTGGTTCCTAGCAGGAGTCACAGCTTCCTCTGTTAGAGTTTGCTCTTAAACTATCCAGAATCGGGCAAATCAGCATCTTCAAAGACCAGCACTATCTGGTTATTTCCATCCACGTGATCTTCAGATGCCCCTGGCGCATTCTACTGTCTTCCAGCTCTAGGTAGCAGTTGTGATCTGATTCCCTATGCTTTTGCTCACTGGGCGCTGAATATTTCTGTGTCCATCTGCTCACAGGCTGGAGCTAGAAGTGCACATGTGAACTTACAGCTCAGATCCCGTTTGTACAGAAGGAAGTCTGTCACAGTTTTCTCTGCTACTATATATAATTCGCTCAAACCTGATGCTAGTTCCTGGACGCTGAACTTTTTTTGGTCCAGAGAACCCTGCTTGAGCTTACATTTTACAGGCGTAACTAATGGCAAGCAGTCCCACCATTGTGCTGTCTTTGGTTCTGGTTACCTCCAAGGAGAGGAAGGAATGGCATGAAAAATCTGCGTATTAAAAAACCAAAAAAGCCCTACCAGAAGTACATTTTCATAGTACCACTCGCTGTTTGCGTTTTTGTAAGTCAGACTAATTTGAAATGCATAGGCAAATCTTTTGGGTTCCCTCCTACTCCTGCTTCCCATTGTGAAGGTAAAAATTCCATTTTATGGAAGTTGATTAGTTACTTGTCAGTATTTTTAGCAAGGCTGTGCCTGAATGAAGTTTAAATCATAGCAAAGGTGAATGCAGCTTGATGGGAGCCACATCCCTCGAAACGCAGCTCTATCTGGTTCAGCTGGGATCAACTGTAATTCTTTGCTCATTAAACCATTTCATTCTGATAAAATACATTAAATGAAAAGGTTTTTAGGAAAAAAAAGAAAAAAGAAAGACGCCACACCATTATCCCTGCCAAAAAACCTCTCTGTTAATTACAGGGTTTTTTCTTTCAAAGGAACATACGTGTCTGTTCATACGCGTCAACCGCACTAGCTAGGAAATGTATTTCAGAAAAATAGTGTGTAGAAAATAATAATAGGAATTTCTGATTAGTCTTGGCTGCTGAAAAGATTTACTTATTCTTCAAGGAGTTTAAATAAACATCTGACACGTATAAGCTAAAAATAATACTTACTGGTATAAAAACGTTTTTGCAAATTTTGGTTTTGTCTTTGAGCTGAGAAAACAGTTATCAAATTTTATTGATATATGCTTCTTTATTTTGCAAACATTTACAAAAATATTAGGTCTGATTTCCTTGTGCTTCACTTCCACCTCTGTATTAGGAATATTTTACATGCTGTGAAATATTTTGCTGTAGTGAGGATAATTTCATTACTAATTGTCAGGTCCTCTCATTATTATAACTATGAGGCCCATAAAAATGCCTATTAAAAATACAAAACCACTATGAAATGCCCCTCCTTCTCCAAGCAAATGACTCATGCCGGCACGCTCATCAACTAAGATAATATATTAAAGAGTTGCGCTCTTGCTGAGTGCCATCCATTTTCTCACTGACTCATCCTTTTTAGCTACATGTGTAGCTAATTCTTAATTATCTATTATCTAATTATCTATTAACTGATCTTGTATTTCATCCTCTTTTGAACTTCAAAGATCTCAGTTTTGGATCCACAAGCAAGTCTCTATTTTCTTCAAAGGGGAATCTTGACTCGGTTTCCCCAGCTTGGCCCATCTCAGTGGGCTGCATTAACACGATTTCCTTGAAAAACCAGCAGTCCTGGGCAGGACCAGCCTTTGGTCGTGGCGTGCTTAGATACCGGGCTCCTCTATCCACCACTGCAACCGTATTCACCTTTAGGAGTGCTCCGAACTTCCACCTTCGTCTCCAGGACCTTTCTAGAGCTTTTATGAGCCGCTCTTGCTCTGCATAGAGCCTGATTTTTCCAGCCTGCCTTTATTAAACTTGGAGCTGAAAAGTGAGGTGTTTGCCCGTTAGATCTCTGACGATAAATGACTTGTTCGTTCTCACTGCACCAACATGAAAATCCACCGAGGATGACCGAGGCAGAATCCTGGTGCTCTTACAGACCGCCTTGATTGCGTGCTCCAGGCACAGCATGCGCGCTCATGACTGAGCACTGGTGATCTCACACACGAGAATGCTAGAAATAATCTAATGTGTGTAACAGGGAGTGAGAGGGGAGGATGCATTTTATGTAAATTTAATCAGAAAGTCCTGAAGTGGTTTGGAAAGTTGGCAGAATATAATGTACCTGAAGACTCTTGGGTTCTCCTTAGCAGAGGTGTCGATGATTGGTTGGGTTTCGTGCAGCACCGTGCATGTTAGTGGAGCGGAGGGCTCTGCTCAGCGCACTAGAAAGCCCCGTGGTGGACTCGTGGGTGGTTTAGCACGTGTCACTCTATACGGTGAAATTAGATACTTACTATGAAAAAAAGTTGATAGCACGCTTGCGCTCCAGAGCCTATTTGTAGCCCCTCCTGGCACAGGAAATAGGTGTAGAGAGACAGTTCTCCAAGAGTCTAATATCCCGGTGTTGGAGGTACACGTGGGGTGTAAGAGCTATGAAATCCCCACCGGCTTGGACCATAAGCCTTCAATATTGCCGTTTCCTTTGCTCATCATGGCTATTTCAGCGTGCACCTCTGGGCTGTTTTAAATAGTTCCATTGTAGGAAATCCCCCATGCCTCCCCGATCAGCCGCGATGCTTACTGCTGTGAAATTGGCGGTTCAGAATCCATTAACTCCCAGCTGCAAGACAGATGGCATCTGTCTGTGGTGAGAGAAGGTTTGTTGAGAAAAGGCCTTGCAAATGCTTCCCAAAGGACATCAGACCTTACTTTTCCTGAGAGAGATGCAGACAGCCTGGATTACAAATAGGCCTAGATCTTCCTTGTTCTGTGTGGGAACAGGTGTTGCTTTTGCCTTACCAACCACAAAAAAAAAAAAAAAAAGGGAAAAAGAAAAAGAAAAGAATTGCTAGTTCTGGCTCTCCGTACATCTCGTCTTTGGTACCCCCGTGAGCATCACCAGCTGAAATTCAGAAATTGGGCAATTTGGTCATTATCGTGGCAGTCAGACAGGGATGAGAAGGAGCACGCCCAGAGGATGGAGAGGCAGTGGGACGCTGCAGGTGTTGTGTTGCTCCAGAGAGGCACAGACTTTCTTGGAAAGCTGGTTAAAGGATGTAGATCGCAACAGCTCTTGGTGCTCATCTGTGATTTCATGCCGCAAACCAACCTGACTGCAGAGAAGGAGGAGGAAAGTGATTCGTTAATCATTTGTGTGGCCACAGTCTTGGCCCTGATCTGTCCTCTCGGTGTGTGTCACCAAACCAGGACTACGCACGCTTGGAATGAATGGAGAAGGGCAAGTGCAACACCGTGCTGCTTTCTTGACACGTCCATTTGAAATTCCTTACAAACATGGAGTGTAAAGCAGGTTCCTAAACATCTACCACACTATATATACTCCTCACGCTACATTCCTTTGTTTGAACGGCGTACGGAGATGTCGTTCTTAATCTCTAGCATTTCATAGAAATAGAAGGCCAGATCCTGATGTAAATTCATGCATCTCTGCCAAAGCCACACCAGCGTAGACCGTTTGGGAATCTAGGTCGAAGCAAGCAGATGCCCAGTGCTTTATGGCTTTACATGCACGCACAGATAGAGCGTTATGGATTGAAAAGTGCAGCTACAGCATAAATGCTCCATTTGAAAATCTCTTACAACAGCATTCAAGCCTATACTGTAATTATACATATTGTATTTCCTCGTATGCAGACCCATGGGGAATTTATATTGTCCTTGCTAAAGCCAGAGGGACTGAAGGAAAGCAGTCATTTAATGATTCAGCTGTCTTGGGCTCTATGATTTAATCAATCATATGAAAGAAATTTTTAGATTCTTTGTGTTTAGAGTTCTCTTGTCTGAGCAGAAAATGTTCCCTTTTTGAATTGCTTTAATAGCTGTATTTATGCAGCTGAAAGTTCCTTAAGAAATGAAAGTAAAATCAAATTGCTGAGAATGCCTAGATAATTTATCGGAGAATATTCAATTAGAATATATTAATATTTTAGATTTCCATCATTAATTTAATATTCAGAGATTTAATTTAGTCGTTGAATTGCTGTAGTGCCGTGCGTGGGAAGATTGTTAGGCTGAGTGCTTAAAACACCTGCCACAAATGGGTGAATCTCACTTTGATTCCCAAGAGCACAAATGCCTTTCTACTGACATAAGTCATGCAGCAAAAAACTCAGACACTAAATCTTGCCTGTGCTCTGCATTTTTCCATAATTACAGAATGGAATAGTACAATCTTCTAGCAGAAATAAATGCAAGAGCCTTATTTATTTATGCATTCAAATCCAGACTGAGGGGGAATTTGGTGCTTTGTGGTTCTGAGTGTGTCTGTGTATTACTGAAGAATTTTATTTTGCCAGCCCAGGCTCGTTACTTACTCAAGGAGAACCATCATGAGTGAGGTTGGGATTTTAAAGTGATTGACACTTTGCAGGCAAATGTCAAGGACTTCCATTGCCCAGTTCAGCTAAAACTACCATCCTTGAGATTTTGCCGTTTTCCAGGATGCTTTGGGATTAGTGACGCGAGTGGGAAAAAACCCCACTGAATAATAAAAAACCACTAAACTGTAAAATGTCTTGTGGTTTGGAAGTGATAAGTTTCCATCAAATATAGTCCCAGTTACACTGAAGAAATGGAACCAATTTTTATTTCCCACCCAGTGTAAAAGCTGAGCTTCTCGGAAGCCATTGGTAGCCGTGAGACTGCTCCCGTGCTGGGCGGGAAGAATCAGCGTAAAATTTCTGAATTCTCAAAATTCATTGATAATATTTCTGATTATCTTCAGGTTTAAGGAGAATCTCGGGATGTTACTTTTTTGCTGATGGTTTATAGCATAGGTCAAAGCCAGGTCAGGGTCCAGGTGCCATTATTACAGGATCAGAGCTTGTGCTTGGCACTCAGTGTCTTAAAACTTCTATCCACGTACGTGGGCAATTACCTGTTGTTGGTACAACTCCTGGTCAGGTGTCTCCTAATACATTCCTGGAAAGGAAAACCACCATGTAGCTACCAATTTTGCAAGCATGATAGACAGAGAAGTTTTGAGGAATGAAGGACAGTGAAAATCTGGAGTGCAGTGAGTCAAACCAGGGGGGTCCTGGGACAACAGACCTTTGGTCTGGCCTCATGTACAAGGTTTTAAACTGTTTTGCAGTCCTTCAGCATCCCCGTGAGGCAGTGGGGGGGGATGTACGAGCAGGTATTTGTGACCTTACTACCAACTGCTACTTGTTAAATAAAAATCGTAAGCTGGATCAGTACTGTCCTTGCTTAGGTATTTTTCCGTACAAGAGCTGATCTTTTCAAGCTGTTTGCATAAGTGAAGATTGTCTGTCTTTCACAAATAAGAAACCAAGGCAGAAAGTTGAGTGGCTTTGTTCAAGACCACAGAGCTGTTGCCATGGCCGTGAGCAGCACTCTCCAGTTATCGGTATCTGGGCCTGTCCTTGGGTTATTTGAAGAATTTCATAATGCTGGTGAATTTTCTCAGGTGTTCAGAAATCTTTTGTTGGTGGTTATATTCTGTCTTTTCATTTTGTGTCTGAGTTCATCTGCTACTGAGTTCATCAGTGTATCGGGTCTGCTAATGCACAGGCTTGTTTTTACAGTGATTCAAAGGTGCTTCTCACCACGACCCAGGGACTAAGCAACAGCTCCCGTTCTCTGCTGGGTCTCGGTCGCTTCCTCCACCACCCACACCCCCACCCAGCCCTTACCTTTTAGCTCCTGCTGCAAGTTCAGCCTGGGAGCAGGAAATGTGGGAAGCACAGAAGGATAAGTACCCCTCGCCTTGAACTGTCGTACCAGGCGCACTGCGAAATAGTTCATCAATCACTCCAAAGAGTATTTAGCTGTAATACCCCATCGCACATATTGCAACCTATCATTACAGCCCCATCCTCTCCAGAAAGTGAGATAACTGTAATAGCCACTCAGTATGGCTGTCATTATGCGT
>NW_010426606.1:87171-96607 GCF_000710305.1 Buceros rhinoceros silvestris | reverse complement strand
TATGCGTGGAGGCAACGGCAGGAAGGCGTAGTCAGAGCTAATGTACACAGCTCAGGAAAGCCATTGAAAATCTGTAAAGACAGAGCGTACACAGAAACAGCGGGTTAATTTGCTTAGAAAACAGCTTTAGTTTTGCTCATGCCTTTTCCAAAGAAAAATAGTAATAACGAAGAAAGCTGAGGCTCAAAGAGAGACAAAGAACTTGCAATCTGCCTCTGCGCTGCCGTAGTTCATTACTTAACGCTCGTCACCCACATTAGCAATGGGTTACTGTGGGACTTGGCTTCCTTGACGAGGTGGAATGGAGTCCCGAAGACATAGTGGCGCTGTGTGGGTGTGCGTTTGGATTTGCGGAACGATGGTGCCGATAGAGCCTTGACAGCTAGGCTGCTGCTGAAATTCAGTGTATCGGGCCTGAACCAGATAGCAAGTGGAAAACCCATCCTCGCCTTTTCTTGCCTTACTATTACGTATGCTCTTGTTAGTCTGAGCTGCTGAATTTAATTCTATTCAGCACCCTGGAATTTCAGATGTCAGCTTTTAAGATATTAGAGAATGTGCTCTTGGGCTAATTTTAAGCTTTCACTGCTGTAGTTAATTGTTTTATTTATAACTGCTGAGATTTTCGGTGGTAAAGGGGTTGCCATCTAAATCCTTTCTCAGCTGTCTCTAATGCAGAGGTGTGAGCCCTGGTTAGATGATGGGGCGGCAGAGAGTGGATGAGCAGCAGTTTACCACAGTTCCCTTAAAGGCCCCATTTCTTTGCAAGTTGTTCTTTCCTATAGCTCTTGCCATATATTTAATAATTACCATGTTTTAATAACATTCATATTTGTTGCTAATTTCCTTAATTTAAAGGACATTTTCCTCCTATCTGAACAGTGAGACAACTTAAACAAACAAAACCTTGGATTATATTAAGGGAAACATTTTGCCCAAGGCAGTTTGGGTATCTGCAGATGGTGCTGAACATTTTGGCCCTTGTTCAGCAGAGATTTTAAGTACGTGCCTAAATGTGAGCCTTTAAGTAGCTCCAGCGGCTCTTCTGAGTCTATTGAGTGACTGGAAACCGAGGACACCAACAGCACCTTAGTGGATTAAGACCAAGCATTCAGCATTATGCAGTACCAACCTCTTTGGCCATGCTTATAGTTTTTCTTAGACTCCCGATTTTATTTCCCTTTCTCTGCGTGTACTGTAAGTGTACAGAGACCACACTTCCAGATGGACACACACATCCAAGCCTTTACATGTTATTTTTTTCCTAACAGACACCAAGCCAGCACCAGCCAGGAGATCTTGGTTTCATACTTGGCACTAGGTAAAGAGAGCTGAATTTCTTCTCCCTCATGAACCAACGGAAACTCATGCAGCCCCGAAAAGCCGCTGCAGTAGCTGGTTGGGGTGAGCTGACCCTTTAAGAGGAATGGGGCTTTGGCTGCAGGTGTGGGAGGTTTTGTCTTGCTCTCTGTGGAGAAATGGGGTGTGTTTGACTGCAGCTGACCCTGACTGTGAGTACTCTGTGGAAGAAGTCTCTAGGACGAGCAGTGGCTGAGCCTGTACCCAGCCTTGCATGGCACAGAGCTGTGTGGGCTTGTGCTTCATCACTGTTCTGTTTCTGGATGTTGACAGGTAAGTGCAGAGATAGTGGCTGGGGGATGAGGACTCAGCGCGGGCTCTTATTCCAGTAAGATGATGGTTTAGAAAACTTCCACGTAGCATGTGTAAGGGGTCTCTCCTCTGCCTCAGGTCTCTGGGTGGTTTCTGTGATGCGTGTACATGCATATATATATGAGATATAGCTGGGAAAAAAGTCATGCGGGAGTATTCAGCCTTGTCGTAACAAACCACGTGGATGTGCCCTCCTCTGCAAAGCTTTACCTGAATAATTCCACTTTGGGGATCGGGTTTTGGACACCAGGACTAAGCCTCAATGACTCAAGTTATAAACTCGTAAAGTCAGAAGTTTCTAGTGGAAGTATTAACAGTCCCTTAAATGCCTTGGTACTGGCAGGCAGTGCTGGGATGGTTTGCCTTCCTCGCTCCTTTTTTCACTCATCATCTCCACTCGTTTTAATCAAAACATGACCTGAGGAGGTTTCTGCATCTGTGCTTGGTTTTACAGCCCTTTCAGGCTGTTTTGCAGCTGATTTATTTGTCTGATTTGTGCTTTAAGGCTTTGCGAGCTATAATATTTATTTAAGCAAAGAAACTGATTTTATTGTTGTAAAAAGAGGGGCACTTTAAGGAAAGAGGCTGTACAGGCTTGCTGTTTCTGTCCAGAGAAATGAAAGGCGCGCAGTGTGTTGTGAAAAGATTGGACACAGGACCCGCGGTTTGCCCCTTTAGAGGAACTGGCAAGCTGTGGTCCTCCAGCAGCTCCATCTGCTAGTGGAACCCCTCTGGGGAAGAGGGAGAGCTGTGGTACCCCCGTGAAGTGGCCAATTTGCTGTGTTTCCAAATCACCGTGGAAAGTGCGGCGGCTAGAAGGCAGCGTTTCTGAGCACACTGTAAGCTGTGCGGTTATCTCTGAGGTAACATCACTGGAAGGGAGCATATTAGGAGAGAGAGGAAAAGAAATGAAGATAAAGGATCTGTGCTAAAAAGAGTTACTAGTTAATCTACAGCCCTCTGAAGGGATTTCTGTGAGTTAGAAGACAAAAACAAATGTTTGGCCAGCTTACGTGTGCAATGGTGTGGTTTGCAGTGAAGTGATGACACAATTTACTTACCAGTAAATGGCATTCAACTGCATCTAACAAAAAAGAAATTAGACTGGAAGAATCAGACATCATCAGAGCATAAATCTTTTATGAAAGATTATAGCAGTTATTTATTATTTGAAGGCAAAGAATTGAGAAACAAGGTGGCAGTTTTGTTTCAGTGATGGGAAATGCACCCTCTGATGTGTCCATGGAAGAAGGAAAATGCTGCACCAAAGCGTTCACATTCAGCTTGATGGCAAAACCACTATTCATTAGCATCTGTTTTTGCAGGGAAACTCCTGTTAAGAGAGGAATTTAAATATCGGAGGAAGCATTTCCAGCAACTATCTGGGTTTACCGAATATTTTTCAGACAGTGTTATGTTTATGGTACAGATTTTTGTATGCCAAAGGAAAAGGCAATTCAAAATTTATGAAACAGCTGCTGTGCCTTTCGAGCACCTAAAGGACAAAGTGACACAACATATATGTGTTCCTGAAGTCATTAAAAGACAAAAACCTTGGTTATTCCTTTTGAACCATAACCCATGGTATCTGCAAATATTAAAATGTCTTCTTTTAATTTTTTAGTTAGATACAAATGCAAAATATAGCATGCAGGTATAACATGCGATCAGGAAATCATCTCTTTTTCTTCTCTTTCTGGATCCACCCAGTTGTTATATGTCTCCCTTCCCACACACACCCCCCTCCTATTTTTTTTTACCCTCTTGTTCTTAATGAGACTTCCTCCTTCTCCCCATGACTCTTTATGTACGCAACCTTAGCTCTTGATTAATCAGTAATTAGGGAAGGAGTCATACTGATTTCAAGTCTCTAAGTCTCTAGGATCATACTCTCCGGCTGACATTCAAAACTGAAATCTGAAGGGAAGCCGTAGTATCAATATTCTGCTACGTCTAACCATGTGATGACCAAATCACATCAGAGTCAGACCAAGCAGTGTCTATTTATTTAGGCACAGATTTGTCCTGCTTGATATCGGGGTACCATAACCACAATTCTCTCCCCCGGCAGCTTTCCGCACACGTTCCCCACCATTGCCCACCTTTGCCATGGGCAGCATTCTATATTTCGCCTTAAAACTTACTCCCCCCTCTGTCATCTTATCTGACATGTGCTGTTTCAGTTCATGTTTGTCGAGCAGTTAGAGCCTAATTCAAAGTTTAATGAGCCCTCATTAACCTCTGTGAGCTTCGGATCAGTCCCTTGTAGTCTAATATGGTAATGATGCCAGGGTTTTATGGAGTTAAAAGCCACCATACAGTGGTCTGAGGATAAAGTCACTGCGGGCGGGCGGCTTAATGGGGTGTTAATTGGATAGAGGGTATTCATAAGTACTGAGCACTGAGTGTGTATATTGTTGAAAGAAGAGAATAAGTGCTGAATGGTGTGATCTTAAAGTAAGGGAAACTTGAGTTTCCCTTTGCATCATTTTTTGCTATAATTGTGCATCAGGCATTTGCGGCGATAATGCAGATTGGGGAGTTTTCTGGCCCAGGTTAATGGGTGCTGTCACTCACAATTCATCTTCTCTTGTAGTCCTGTTCTGAAGTTCTGCCTGTGCTGGCTCTGGCAAAATGGCTCTTAAAGAAATGAAGTGTTCCCAGAAAGGTGGTAGCATTGGAAAGAATTCATCAAAGGGAGCTGCTAATTACACACAACAGCTTTTTCATGTCCTTTCTTCTTGTCTGGGATAAGGTGCTTTCAACACGTCACTTAGAGTAACCTAAAGCGTTGTGTTGTCTGAGCTCTTGGTGCTGGTAAGCCTGCTGTAAGCGAGCCGTTGAGGCTGGCTCCGGGTTTCCGTGGACTGCCTGTAATGTTCCCTCGGGGCTGTGCTGGTAACAGACCTGCACCAAGGCACGTCAAAGCAGCCAGTATTAAATACTTTATGTTGTTTTCTCCTCTTTACCCTGTCCAAAATTTTAGAATTCTTAAGTGATGGAGATGCCACAAGAGCCACAAAAGGGAGCCGCGGGAGCCAGGTGGAGGGGCTGGGCATGGCCATGCTCTCCAGGCTCCTTCTGCTGCAGCCTTCCTGTAATTCAGGTGCTTTCCCTCTCCCATCACCCCTCCGAAACGCTGACCCGTGGCACGGCTCGACGTTCAGCCGGCCTGAGCCAAGGCGGAGCGTACAAACACCGCGTGGGCTCAGCCTGCCTGGCATCAGTCGCAGCACTGACCTGCGTTGCCCAGATTACCCCTCTCAAAGGTCGGGGCGGGAGCGCTGCCGTGTCTCGCGGGGGTTTTGTGAAGGCAAATGCGTTTCGGTAGCTCCTTGCATCGAGAGCAGCGCAGCCGTGGAAGCTACATCTGTCTCAGGCAGTGCGCAGGGGGGACAGCGAAGAACAATCCGTGTTGATTTAGTTGATTTAGGAAGGTGGATGACTGGGTGCCTCAGCAAATCCTGCCACGTACCCACATGCCTTTCAAGTGTGGATCTTTATAGCTTAGGACCGTTTTCCATTTTTTCTCTGCTGTGTCAGGAGATAGGCCCTTAGGATGAAGAAAAACAAAGTGGGAATGGCCCTCCTTGACTCTTTATGCTGTTGCAGATCTTCAAGGTAAAAGCCCTTGAAAGAGCGAGCAGAACAACCTGAGAACATCACAGGGCAGGAGCTGGGGCTGTGGCTGCAGAGCTGTTCTAGTGCTCTTCCCGTTCCTCCCGGTAACGCAGAACAAGGGAGCAGCGGTACAAGGGCGTGCGTGCAGTCACTGCCGCCTGCCCCGGGGACACCAGGTCCCATCCTCTCTCCAGTCAGACTTCAGCTGACGGTGCTGGCGTTCCCGACTCCGCAGCAGGGACACGAAGCTGCTGCTGCCCGTCGGGAGCTGTTACCGCGTGTGCAGCCGAGGAGGGTTTTGATACTTAGACAGCATCTTTGCGTTGAGGAAGAAGAACCGATTCCTTTCATTTATTTATCCTAGCTATTCTCTGCGCTTCTTGCTCTTTTTAAAGAGCTATTCCTTTCCTTCTGTGAAGCCACAGATGTAACAAGTCCTGGCTTCCCCCATGCAGCCAAATGCTTTCCCTTTGGGCTGGTGACAAGTCACTTTTTCTCCATATAGCTAAGAAAAAAAGAACAATCACATATGTAACCATTATAGAAATGTGTTTCTGGAAACTCCCAATACATGCTAGCTCCAGAAGACATGTCCCAGTTCTGTTTTATTTTTAAGCAAAAGGCTGCAGTCGTACGTTGTCGCTGTACGGCCTGTGCCAGCCTACGGTTCTCAGCAGCAGTTCTTGCCTGTCCTAATCCCATCTGTGAACGACGCCTGAGCCTGCTAGGAAGGACTAGGAAGTTTTCCTTGATTTAATGCTGGCCTTTTAACTCTTCGATTGGTTAAGCAGCTGCTGCGATAAGCATTCTCTTTGAGGAGTTGTGTAAGGCCCTTCTCTCCCCTCCACAGAAATACCGCAGCCTACAGACCTGACTTCCTCACGCCTTGACGCTCCCAGTGCTCCCCTTAGACTTGCCTTCTGTCCCTCCACTTCGGGTCTTTCTTACTTCTGCCTTCACATTTTAGCTCTTGCTGTTGTGTGTTCCTGGTAAGATCTCCTCAGGTGTTTTCTCCATCTCAGAGGGTACCCACGCTGCTCCTCAGCCGTTTGAAACCAGAACTTGGTCACAATCCCTGAGAAGTGAGGTCAGCTGAAGTCTCATGTGTCTCTTGTTCTTGCACCTTCGCTCTTCAATCCTGTGTCACTCCAAACTTTTTCTCTCAGGCATGAGATTAAGATATATTTTAAAAAGTGAAGTTAAAAACCAGGTAGGCTAGACTTGCATTGACTCCAGGAATTGAGAATGTAAATTCAGAGCAATCTGTGATGAAACCGAGTACTCCCACCATGTGTCTCCTTGGACTTACGGACCAGCTAAATGTCACCACTGCAGTTTTCTCGAAATGCTGCTGTGTTTTCCTACGGAGAGCGTGGGTGGAAGTGTGGACATTTTAGCACCGAGGATGTTGATTTAAGGGTTGACTCAAAGCGTGGGAGATTTCATTAATCTTTTTCATTCAGTCTTTCTGGTTGAGCTTTCTTTATTTATAATTATATATCTGTCTGATTGAGAAAGATGTTTATGCATTCAATTTGATGATGAATGATCAAGAAGAAAGTATGGACGGGAAGCTTTTGGAGCCATTCAGTCCCGTAGTCGTAGCCACTTACACTGATAGCTCGCACTGGAAAATGGAATGTGAATCACAGAAAACATGGGAAATAATAGGAGGAAAATGCAGAATCCATTTCTGATGAGTTATATTAAACCCAAAGATCTTCCTCTTCATAGAGAAATTATTTAAGTTTCATGCAGCTTTTGAGATTATGACAAGCTGAACAACTTGTTCTGGCTTGGTGCTCAAGCACCATATGGTACTACTTCAGCAATTTGATGTGATATTATGAATAAGAGTGCATGAGTAGTGAAATGTTTGGGGTTTTTGTATCATATTGGCCTTCTGCAGTAGGCATTAAAAATGAATTCTGTTTAGAGTAAGGGAAGGGGGGAAAAAAAACCCAGACCTGCAGGTTTCAATAGCATAATTGCAGCAAGCAAATGGAAAATGAATTTGTGGTGATTAGGAAACCAGTTGCTGACAGAATCCCTTGGACAGATGGGGACAACCCATGTTCTTACAGGCTCTGCTCTCCTTTTAGGTGTTCTCTAGTGCAATGCTAATATTATCTTTGAGGAAGAATCTTTATGTGCTGGTTTCTATATTCCAGACTAGTGGTTTGCAGGTAATAATTGTTATGCAAGTGGAGGTTAACTCTGTGTGTGTGTGTGTGTGTAGAAGTAAAATTCTAGGATAAGCATGTAATCGCAGACAAATATATGAAAGTAATAGTCAGCAGAAGATAATAAAATCTCAATATATTTGCCTGAAGAGGTGCCATCACTGCTCCTTATGTTGCTTTCCTATTAGTTACAGAAATTTTCATCCTTACTCGTGTTGCTAAAAGCAGTTCAAGGGTAGCAGAACGTGACTGCTGAATTTTGGAGGATGGAGTAATGTGAAGATGGGAATTCATGGACTCTCAGTGTATTAACAGTCAGTTTATAGTGAATTCTGTAGATACAGCAAAGCCCACTTCTACGTGTATTCTTCAACTAGGATGGATCTGAAATGATCATTTGTGTTGTTATCTGGAGGCAGCCGTGGTGAATGGAGAAGACCGTGTTGGCACATGGCTGTGCAAGGTCATGGTGAGCTATAACTGTCAGTCCGGGTGCACCCAGAGGGGATGGGACTCATCTACCAGTCCGGATCTGACAGAAGGGTCACTGGGAGGTGGAGGGGTGCCACACGGGCTGCCTGAGGATCCGTAACTTTACTGTCTTTCCTGCAGCTGAAAGGTCTTGACCTGCTGAGAGAGATTGAAACTGGGGCTTTGACCCAGTAGCTTAGAGGGTATCAGTATTGGGTAATCTTGTATTCTCTGTATTTTTAAATGTACTTTAAAATGGACCAAAAAATGTATTTTCCAGCCTGTCCAGAGCACAGACCTCTGAGTCATGTGCCAGCTAAAGACAGATGAGCCTGGGGCTATTGCTGTTTCTCTTGCAGTGCTTGCTCTGAAGCAACAGAAAGGTCTCGTGACCCTTGGGGTGTAAAGGAGAATTTTTCACACATTTGCCAAGATTTTGGTGTAGAGGAAAGAAGGTCTGTCCTGTGAACAGCAGGACTCCTACTCATCTGAGTTGTGGGTTGGCAGCTAAAACCAACTTTATGTGCAGCAGAAGGTGGCTGCTGGGACCCAAACCTGTGGACCTCTGCAGCTGTGGTTTCCTGGAGCCTGCCCTAATGCAGCTGCTGCAGCTGAGAGAGGTCTTGGCCAGCACAGCCCTCTGAAATGCAGAAGCTGGGCCACCCTTACCCTGTGCAAGAGAAACCCCTTGCAGGCTCCTGGAAATAATTCTCTTGCCCACGTTTTATTTTGCTCAACATGCGGTTAATAACTAATAAATGCCCGTGGGGGTGAGGACGAGGGGGTTAGAAAGAGTACGGGTAGCTGAGACCAGATTTTCCAATTTTTGCATGCAAACTCTTGTGAAAACTTGGGTGTGAACTTTGCACGAAGGCTGCAGGAGGAGGAGGGACAGGTGGCCGCTGGCCATGCAGGTGACCCGTTAGGTTGAGGCAGAGCTGAGCACTTGTGTGGTGCTGCAGTAACTCGTCGTACTGAATGTGTGCCTCGGAAATTCCGCCCTGGTTCTTACTCTGAATTAGAGCTATAATAGGAGAGTTCCAAGGGACAAATGCAGCCTTGAACACAAACGGTTAGTATCGAAAAAGTCTGAATTTTTTTAAAAAAAATTATTTTCAGAGAGTAATTTTGGGATTTGTCATGTCTGGGTGTTTCTCTGAATTTGTTTTTCAAATGGTTTCTGGTTCAGCGTAGAGCTTTGGTTTATAATGTAGATAGTGCCTCCATGCTGCAGAGCCGACTGGTTTTCACGAGCTGTTTTGCATTGCTTTTCTACTCTGTTCTTAATGTATTCCCAGTTGGAATTTAGTTTCTGAAAAAATTCTGCATTGCTGCAGTGCCTTTTAGCAGTTGTATCCTTTTATGCATCGTTCCCCCACAGTGTGAACGTTTTAACCTTTTCTTAATTATTAGCATTTCCATCCCCTCTGTTCATTAATCTGCGCTGGGCAAGGACCGTGATGTGTCACCCGAGGATGCTGCTGCGGCAG
>NW_010426606.1:86468-87075 GCF_000710305.1 Buceros rhinoceros silvestris | reverse complement strand
GCCGGTGTTTCTGCGGCGCCAGCCGCTCTGCTCTTTCTCTGTGCAAGCCCGTACCCACCGAGGTTTTCATGGGGCATCTACTGTTTCCCTTTTGAAGTCTGAACTTAAAACTGATTTATTTATTTTGTAATGGATAGGTTGGCTTGCTGTCCTGGTGAGTTATCTTCTTTTGTTAAGCTCTTTGAAGCGCTTAGATATGCTAAAATGTTGTATAAATCCGCGTTGCAGTTACTGCTCTTGAGTAGTAAACGGCGCGTAGCAGATTCATAATACAAGTACACAAAGCCAAATACAGCTGAATTACAGCTGACACCTGGTAAAATCCAAAATGAGGAGCTGACAGAAATTAAGCAGTGAATTATCCAACAAGGTTGAGGTCCAGCCTTTCTTCCCGTGGCGCCAGTTCTCCTGTGCAAACTGAACCGTGGCTGAATCTATAGCTTTAGCTACCTGGATTTGGGTCTCGGATATTTAGTAGTACATCGTCTCAGCCTTCCAGTTGACAGTGGAATTGCAGGCACAAATGTTGTTGATGCTGAGAGAGGCTAGACAACTTGGCCGAAGTCAGAAGGGAAATCCAGGGTATTCTTGAGAACTGAACGCTCTT
>NW_010426606.1:85272-86371 GCF_000710305.1 Buceros rhinoceros silvestris | reverse complement strand
TTCCAGGTCCCCCATCCTTACCTTTTTGCATTTGCTCTGGGGTCGTTAAGATGTTGTTGTTGGTCAGCTGAAAGCAGAGCTGATAGATACTTCTACAAAAGCTGGTTTTAGAAATAAAATCCAGCCAAACAAACATTTTGAGTGTTCACATCCCTTATTATTATGAGCTGTATTATACTTTTCATAATGAGCAAAGGCCCTGGTGTTCAAAATCTGAGTGTATTTTGGCTGAATGAAGATTTTTATGTTTTGTTCTTCATTAATTTTCTGCAGGTAGAGAAGCAGCTCACTTTCTGAATAGCCTTTCTTTGGAATACAGTTGGGTTATTCTTCTGAAATACTAGTTGGTAATTCTCACATGGATTCATTCAACTCACGTTCATTCAACCCCAGGTTTCCAAACTGCGTGTACTGAAAATGCAACCACTTTCCTCTTGGTAGGAGTAGAGGACTTGCTAATTTTTTAAGTCTAGTACTAGGTGAACCGTGCTGGTTTTTATGTTGATGATTGAGCTTTAATTGCACTTCTGAAATCCTCATCACGTGTAAAATGGTGCTGCTAAACTAAATAGGAATATCATCGCGTAAAAACCAGGCAACCTGGAGTATGATTAAGAGACAGTGATTTTTCCTTATTCCGCCCAGCATGACTTCAGTTTTCGTAATTTGCTTTTTAGCACTTTATCGCTTGCGTAGAAACACGTATTCCCTACCGCCGTCCAAAGATTCCAGTACAGTCTCATAGCTTTGTCCCACCCCCTCACGCACAGGAACAGTGAAAATTCTACTTGAATCCAAACAGTCTTTAATTTCCTTGAGATTTATCTGCAGCCAGCCCGTGTTTGAACAGCTTGCCGCATTCACGGCTTCGCTATGTTTTGAACATGTTGCCATGTTTGGATGGCAGGAGGTTAGGAGAAGCTGGCACCGCTCAGATACGTGCCCTCTTCAGAGAGGTGCTGTTTGACCCTTAACTCCTTGCTTTCATGCCTGATGTGGAGTGCTGTTGTGCATATGTAATGATACCAGCTGTGTGGTAGCGAACCAAAATTACTTGAAAATTTCTTAGTAACAGGAAAACAGGAAGAAAAATGTGAAT
>NW_010426606.1:81225-85092 GCF_000710305.1 Buceros rhinoceros silvestris | reverse complement strand
TTAAACCCCCCCCCTGCCAGTAAGCTCTAATCGGGCTTAGTTCACTTGATTGAACATTACTCCAGGGAGATTTGGGGCCAAGTTTCCAGTCCTGCCAACAGTTTCTTTCTCTACTTTATTTCCTTAATTAGCAGCTATACCTGTTTACATGATGAAGCGTGGGAGAGCTTTAATCAGTGTGTTGCCATATGAAATGTCACAGTGTTCTCTTGATCAGATTAGAAATGTCTGACCAGAAAGTCTCCAGCATTTCAGGACATGGTGTGTGACTCATGGAAGTGAGCAGTTAATGACAGTGCTGTTGAAAAAGTCAGTCCAGGCGCATTTTCTCTGGTATTATTTCCCAATGCTCAAATATTTGGAAGTCAAAAAATGTAATAATTTTGTGCATGCAGTGTTTAAATTTAAACTTGTGTTCTCGAATGAAGTGTTTTAGTTCAGTTGCTGAGTTTTGCTTAGTAATAGAAAAGCGTTATTCAGTTACCTGTTGGGGTAGTTGAGAATAAACGCTGTCAGGCATCAGCCTGTCCTGCCTCACCGAAGTGCCATGGGAGCATGTGATGCCAGGGACCGGTCCTGCCTGAATAGTGCAGGTGATCCGGTATGTGACAGAATGCCAGACGGCTCGTTCAGACACACGCACGGGCGTTTTTCAGACAGGAGCCGCACAGCGAGCAAGCTTCTCCGCAGGACATGCACCTTTGCAGCCACTGCCAGCTGTACGTATAAACTGGTGCAAATCCCAGTGTGAAGTCTCTTCACGCTGTTTAGCCTCATTAGGTCTCTAACCAGTTTATTATAAACGTGGAGGTGCCAGGTTTACCTTGGTTTTCAGAGTGACCGTGGTGGGGTTTGCAGCTGCTTAGCTTTTTCTGGTGAGTGCTGCTGGTACCCGTGTGGTGAAATCGCAGCTTGCGCTGGGGTTGTGGTGGTAAGTTTGTGTAGGTATGTATAGATTTCTGTGACATTAGCTGGAGAAAGATGTAGGGCTGGCAGAATGGATTGTATTTAGGTGTGGTTTTTTCTTTCTTTTTGTCAAGGACCTGTCTGCGTTGTGATGTGGTTGGAGATTAATTTCAGTGGATATTAGTATTTTAAAGGATTTTCCCCTTGTCTTTCCTTTAATCCCTTTTCGCTGAATGTATGCTTCGTTTCTTTCTGTTCTAGACCGAGATTTGTTGAAAGGGATGGGAAAGAGAGTCTCTATTTCCATTTTTGGCAGCCTTGGCTCTGTGTAGTTTGTGTGAATTCATCTTTAAGGATAGAACATTTAAAGGGAAGAACTCCTCTTTGTGTCTGTGGAAGGGTAAAATCAAGCTTCTCCTACAGCATATTTCAAAGTGCTTCATTAGGAAACAAGAGCATTTTACATTCACATATCCTAACCAGAATTCATTTTGAAGAGGCTTGAAGGCAGTGACAAATAGAAGGGTTTTATAATGTGTAACTCGGCTGAACTGCTAGGTTCTGCAGAGAGGCATCCTTTGTGCAAAGCTAAAAATGTCACGGGCTAGAATCAAGTAATAGTATAAAGTAAAATTCAGAGATTTTCCTTAAAAAAATATGCTTCAAGCATTCACAATGGAGCTGAGCTTTTAAAGCAGCCAGACCTATCCCCTACAGATTAATTAATAGCACAATGCTTGATTTTGAAAAGGAGAAGATGGTAAAGGTGGCTGCATTGAAAAACTTGCCAAATGTCTTGAAAATACACCGCTAGAATAACCAGCGAGAGTGCTTTGCAAGGAAGCAGAAGGGTGGTCCAGAGCAAGACGAAACCCCCCGCTGCGTTCCCACTCTGGAGAAGGTGGCATCACCCTTTTGGGTTCTGCACAATGTTCCCTCCAGCACACAGCCTCTGCTCAGCCCTTCCTGCTGTGGGACTCTCAAACAGATGATTGCTTTTTACTTTCTTTCGGGCTGGGGATTGTAACATCCCCTGGCCATCGCAGCAGATCTGTGAGGGCAAGAGACCAAATCCTCCCCGTGCTCCAGTCTCTGCCTTCCTGAGAAAGCAGGTCGTGGTCTGATCCTGGAACATGTTCCTGTTAAACTTTACTATCAGTCTAGAGGGAGGAAACAATATCAAACCAAATAGCTGGGCTTTGCAGAGGATTTAACGTGCTCTTACAGTGACCTCATGTGGAACAAAGCAGATGCCTTGGTGCCCTGCATGGGGGCAGGAACGCTGCTCATGGGAGCCCCCAGCACCTCTCCTCCTGCGTGGCTCTGCCCGGTAGTCCAGCTCGTTCCCTGGCTCCCCTCAGGGAAGGAGAGGTGGATTTCTTTCCAGTTGAATGAACTCTCACCTTTAGAAAAGCCTTCTCTGTTTATTGTTTCAGAGCCATGAGCTGCTTAACACGTGCTCATCTGAGAGGCCAGAACTAGCGCTTGCCTACAGCAGTTCAAGCATCCAGCCTTGTTCTATGCATAATGGTTTTAATAAATGTTATATCAGCTCTAATATCATGGGTATTTCATTTATAAGGTGGTGATGTGTTCGTAGAGCATGCAGTGCATTTCATTTAGCAGTTACATGCACTGAGGGATGCACTGAATAAAATATTACTTCAAAATTAAATTATTTCTTTAATTCTACATACAAGCTCTCCAGGTTGATGCGTATTACACATCTGATGCAAATGGAGATGTAACTTCTGTCACCCGGTTCTTTGTGCAAGTGTAATCTTTTTCCATTGTATTGTCCAGTGAATTTTATGAGTAGTATTTGTTAGTAAGTTCATTTTTATGCTACTCAAATGAGAAAGCAAGTAATTCCAACACAGTAACTGATCATGCTGTGAAATTAGGTTTTGAGAGCAGGCTTTAAAGAGAAGTAGGGGTCTGTTTGCTGTTTTTAGAGAACTGTTGCTCCTGTGGTGTTGGCTTTGCCTTTGTGCAAGCGTCTGTAGCTCCAGAGCGGTTTGTTGGAAGATGTGTGGCAGCAGCTCCTCAAAAGCAATTCCCAGCTGAGGCTGGGAACATGCAGTCCAAGGAGACACTCATGAGTGCAGCGGCTGCTTGGTTCAGCAAAGCCTCCACCCAGAGAATAAGGTATGGGGACGCCTCAGACCATGTAAGACACAAGGGTGCTTTGAGCAATGCTGGCCTGAGGCAGGACAGGAGGACAGATTCTCCTCTGCATGAGTGGAGTTGAGGACATAACCTCCAGCTACTGGCTGGCTGAGGCCAGGAGGACTCTTCACAGGGGCTCCAGCCTTCCCACAGCATCCCACTAGCCTTCCACATTTGGGATGCGCTAAACGGTATTAACTTACAGCTAGCTGAGGGCTTTTCTTTTGTCTCCTACCTTCTGCCTTGTTTGAGAGTGTGTAGAAAGAAACCAAGGCATTCAGCCTCCGTGCTACATGAGTCACTCGTGTTGAGTCACTTTAAAGATATAGGCAGGGGGAAAAGCCGTCCTGAGCTTTCTCAGGCTGTGCTGCAGCACTCCAGCAACGTGCGGCTGAAGGAGTCTGCAAGACCTCTCAAGTACCTCCAGGCACAGTTTCCAAGCCCTTGAAAGTTTCATTGCTGTGTGGTTTGATACATTATCCAACAGAATAAAATATTTCCAGTTAATGTTTTAAACATGTGCGGCACTAACCAGCTAGTGCAGAGGCCAGCAGCTAACATCCTAAACTGCTCCTGCGTCACGCTTACCAGTAACGAACCACTGGAAATAGCGGTCCCCTAGTTCGCTGCTTTCATGGAGGATGGGGAGAGGAAAGGGGAGGGAAAGGAAAGATTTTGTGGGCTGAAGGTGCCAGCCCCATGCTTCATACATACTCCTGTGTACAAAAGGGAGAGAGATGATTCTGCTGCTGTGGAGTAAAGGCCTTGTAGATGTGAAGTTGAGATGATCGG